>NW_020230359.1:1522500-1586776 GCF_003227715.2 Harpegnathos saltator
AGAGAGAGAGAGAGAGAGAGAGAGAACCCCGTTAAAAACGACGAGTTCCGACTCTCGTTCCGGAAGAGCGCGCGTTCCCGCAGCGAGAATGAAAAATGCCACCGCTGTTGTTGCCCCGGCTGAAAATTGACCGACTAGGAAGTTAATAATTGTTAGAACGCTCGCGAACGCCCAAATGTATTTCCGCTAAACATTTTTTTCACCGGCCGCGCTCACGCTCACCTCCCGCCCGTATCTCGTTCCGGATGCTTTTTAGCACCCGAGTTATAAATTCAAGCGGACTCATCGGGCTAACAGCCGCTCGCCGCGAGCAGTCGCGTCTCGCTTTATCCAATTTTCATAAATTGTGCGCAACGCGCAGCGCGGTAATGCGCTCTACTTTACAACACGGGTCCTCCGCCCCGCTGCCGCGGCCCCCATCAGAATCCGCCTCTCCGTCGCGCACGTACGGGGTGTTTAATTTACCGCGCGGAATTGAAAATACCGCGTGCCGCGGTGGCCGGAGCATCGGAGGATTAATAGGATCTTGAGTACCTGCTAATTCATATATATTTACCGGTGCTCGCTTAACGCGTGCGCGCGGCCATTATAGTGCAGGTGCGGTCGTTGCAGGTAAATATATCGGATCGACGGAACGCCCGCGCCGGTCTGCGTTTTGCATATTAAGCGGCAATCGAAGGGGGAAACAACAGAGAGTGGCAACGACATTTTCCGATGAATATTCATCCCTCCGTGGATGGAAGGAACAGCGGCGCGGGTTTCATCGACGACCGCTCCGACGATCATACGATGCGTGCGGTCGTCGATGAAAATCAGAAAGGCGTTTCCGAGAACCTAGGTGTGCGATTTGAAGGATCACCGGAAAACGATGAATATTCAATCGATCGCTCGCGGCATCGCGGGACGAGGCAGGAAAACGCGGCGCGGATAACGCGAATACAAGTCAAGTTCTTCTTTCCACTAAATCTCTAATCAACGTCTGCTGTTCGCCACTCGACGACGTTCGCCGCCCACTGACGCCGCGCCGTTTCCCCACTGCTCTCTCTCTCTCTCTCTCTCTCTCTCTCTCTCTCTCTCTCTGCGTTTAGAATTTTACATAATACATAATCCATTGTTCGTTACCAGTTACGATTCTGTGCAAAAAAATCCCTCTTTTCTTTTCGTTGTCTGACGAGCAAGGTAGCAAGACATGTTGGTCAATTGGCGATTTTTGTTGTCAATGGTTAGCTCGTGCGGAACCCACTTCCCTCTTTTCTGTCCCTCTTTCTCATCCACGATGTAAACGATCGCAAATAGCTTTCTGGCTTACTCCCAGCTTTTCCGCGAGTTCTTGTTTCGTGTTTGTGCCGTATTTTCATTCAGCAGATTTTGCAACTCCTCGTCTTGAAATTCTCTTGGCTGACCGGGGGGGCGTGGTTGGTTGCAAAGGTCAAAATCACTGGGCCATTTCGAGAACCAAGTTCAAGCCAATTTCGGCACGTGCTGCGGTCGATCGATCGATCGATCACAGAGCATTTTCACCATAAGCAGCACAAGTCATTTCGGCCGCTTCAGAAGCGCTTTTGTTTAACGCGTTAAATGCGAAATGCATCGCGCTTCGAATTATGCTCTTTATTGGTGGCCGCATACCGCATTGGTGAACACTACTGATTATTTGAGATTATGTGCAAACGCCAAACGACAAACGACATATGTCACTTTGTAAAGTTAAATTTCAACACTTTAAAGAGCCGTGAAAGAGCGGGAGAATATCAATTCAATTGCAAATTTTGCCCTGAGCTATGTAAATGTTCCATCGGAAAGAATCAACTACTAGACCTAATGTGTTCGTGCGTGCGTGCGTGCGTGCGTGCGTGTCGTCTCGCCCGAGGACGGGCGAGTTTTTGGTGAGAGGTCCGATTTCACGTCGAAATATGCACTTTATTCAAGATACAAGGGGGATTATGTACGCTGAATTATTATGTGTCTCGCGTCGAAATATCGAGGCGAATTCCGCAAGGGCGAACGCGAGCGCGAACGTCGGAGCGGCCGCTGAGCCGAGGGTTGGAGCTCTCGGACCGGAACATTTATGGTATATATTTAAGCGGAACACACTCTATCGCGGATTTCGTGCGTTTTACTCGTCGTGCGTTGATGCTCAAATCAGAACTTTAAGCAGGTTATCACGCCGATGGCCGAACAACAAGGGCCGAAGGGCTCGTACCGTGCTGCCGGTGGTCACGCGAGGCCAACGTATGCCGCCGACGTTTGACCCGACGCACGGCTCGAAATTAAAGCGGTCGGCGTGCGTAAATCACAATCGCTACGTGCGCGCTTATTTACACAAGGCAAGGCGGCACGCAGGCGCTAGGCAGGGGGATATGAGAGAGAGAGAGAGAGAGAGAGAGAGAGAGAGAGAGAACCTGGGAAATTCTGTCCGAGGGAAAAGGCGATTCTTCCAAGTCGTGTGGTGGGATCTAAAAGACGCCTAAAACACGCGACCCACTTCAGCCGCAGTAAAGTACGATTCGACTTAGCTGACCCAGTTTGCATCTTTAAATAGACACTTTCCAGTGGTTCTCCTCGACTCTGCCGATCTTCCGGCCGAACGAATATATCTGTTTATGACAAAAGGGAATTTATGAAGGGGATTTTTTCTACTCAAACCGTAAAGAAAGAGAAAAAAAGCAAAAACTGATGAGACGCGAAACGGAAGATTAAGGCGAAACTTGCCGAGCGGACGACCGACAAGCGCGAGCCCCATTTGTTTCTTCGACGACCCGTGCGCGCCTGCAAATGTTTTCGCATGCGTTGTCGCGTAATACAAACAAAATATCTATCCGGCTCTCGATATTACCATCCACGTTGCCATCGTTGGACGCATCGGAGGTGTATAGTAGTACGCAGTTTAGAGCCGCCTCACGTATGCGACGATAAGCGGTTTGTCTAACCGCGACCTCAAGCCGCGAAATTAACATCCTCTAATGGCAAGACGGTTATCGCGCGATGTGAACACTTTGTCGAACCCACAGGGCCCGATACAGATGCCGGTGTTGCTGTACGTCCTGTTGGCGGGGGTGGCGGCTTTGGCGAGCGCCATTATCTTCCTGATATGCCACATGCAACGCAAGGCGTCGAAACGCCAACGACCGAACATCGAGGAACCGGAAGTCGAGGAGCACGAGGAAGACAAGTCGACCCTGCTGGGCGCGGAGAGTCAGGAGACCGAGGAGAAGGAGTAAGCGGCGCAGCGCTGTATGTAAACAGCGCGCGCGCGCGCGCGTATAAGGACTTGCCTATTTTTACTGCACACACACACACACACGTTTGTTTACGCGCGCGCGCGCGCGCGTAAACAAACACATACACACAGCACACAGACACACACCCAACGGTTAGGTTTAGGTTCGTCTTCCACGACGAAGAGTCGAAGGTCGAAGGTCGAGTGTGCGAGCGAGAAATTCTTGTTTCTCGTCGGTGGAGCCAGCTGATTCGATGGGATATACGCCCATCGAAAGGCGTATCGAACGGGCCGGTTTCAGGATCTACGCGGGAAATTTCTTTCCCGCGAAAGAAGTTGCGCTCGCGCGGTCGAGGGTCGCGCGCGCACGAGGGCCGAGTTCTGGCCCCGGCGGCGCGGGGGCAGACGATGAATTTACGAAAACTACGGCGCGCGACTGGACTGGAACGGAGCGCGATTATCGCGACAAAATGACAAAGCTGGTCGACTTAGCTGTGTGCATCGTCGACCAGGCCGCGCGAGTCGAGTGGCGCTAAATTCGTGTAAAGCTTCATATTCATATATAATATTCGCACGCGCATATACATTGCGCGAATATTGTATCTCGTGTATGATATTCGTACAGGGCGCGTGTTATCAGGGAGAGAATGTTCCTGGTCGCGCGCGATGTTTCTGGTAAATTCGTGTAAACTCACGGTCGCGAGACGGCGGCGGAGACGACTCGCAGCGACCTGCTGCGAGACGCGAGTCTCGCAAAAGTGCGAGTACCTCACCGACGACGAGTTAGGAGACGTAAGGAGAGACCCTCTCCCCGGGAAGCCCCCCGGGAGGAGTGAGAAACGTGAGGAAGTCCTTCGATAAACGCAACAAATAGTCTTATCCTTTTGAGAGATTCTTTCGAGAGGTTTTTGAGCGGGAGTTGAGCGACGCGCCTTAAAATTAATTGGTTGTTATCTCGCGCAAAATCTTTCGCGACGAAGAGAGTCGCGAAGTCGGAAGAAGTGATCCCTTTGATTCTATTTGGCCTTTGAGTCTATTTGCTAAACTTTCTAATGATGTACACGTATATCACATCGTAGCATCACATCGTCATCGTCGTCGTCGTCGTCGTCGACACATATTTCTAGAGCGAGAAGAAGCAGCAGCGACGCGCTTTCCGCGCTTGCTGAGCTCGCTCACCGAGTTCCAAAAGTAGCCGCGTGCTGCCAGAGCCGTATGACGAGCCGGACGAGCTGGCACGACTGGCAGCTTCCCAGCCGTGTTTAATTAAAAGTGATGTTTGACGAGAGAGCGTCAGCTATCGGTAGTATCGCTTAATCGACAGCCATGTCGCGCTCCGCCGCGCGCGACGCGGCTACGCTATCGCGCGCGGCGGTAAAACATACGTTACATTTTGCAAAATATTTCCAACGCGCGACGGGTTTGACGACGTTCGACGGGCGTGGGTCCCCCCCGCGCCGTCACCGGGAACGTAGGCCCACCCCGTATATATACGCAACGCGCGGTAACGAAGGCGTTAAAGACTCCCACCGAAACGCGCATCGCTCCGCTACAAAGAAAGTACAATACGATATGATTTAGAGAAGAGCTCGGAGAGTTTCGGAATTGTTGTGTTCGGCGTAATTGACTGTTTTTCGCCCGAAACTGCGGTCGACCCGTGCGTCGCGTGCTGCGTTAATGCCATTAACGAAAAAGGACTTACGCACACACACGCGCGCGCGCACGTGCTCGTTCAGCGCCATCGGAGAGAGCCGCTTATTTATAAACACGAACGCTCGAGGCGGACGCAAATGTCAACGTCTCCCGCAGTGCACTGGTCCCGCGGAGGTCATAGGTCATAGGTTACATATGTTCTTCTTCTTCTCGGCTTAATTGTAATTGAAGACGGAACGCACAAAAGAGATAAAATATGCGCCGACAGAGCGGATCAGTTCGGCGACATTCAGTTCGTATTCTTTGGGAGATAACCGGGTGAGTTCGACCTGTTCGGTTAGCTGCAAGCTGTTTTACGCCCGCTTACAAGATCAATCATATCGGCGGGAATATTTTCTACTGCGTTCAACGTGCGTGGCTTGACAGAGTCTCAATGGCGTTCCATGTCCCCCTGCAGAATCAATCCCGGCACATTTGTGATTTTGTGAGTCGCGTCTCGTAATTGCGACTCACTCACGAAATTACGTCGCTACGTAGAATATCCGGCTAAAATTGTTCTCTAAATGCGAGGGGCTGGAGTCACAATTGCGTCACAGTTGCGAAGTTAAAATGAAGTGACAAACGGTTAGACGGTCGGAGGAACGGTCGAAAGTCACTCAACCTAGTAGACGGTCTATCTGTGCACTCACGAGACGAAGCAGCAACGTAAAGTAGAAAAACACCGGCCACGTCTGAGAAAGTTGCGATTCAAAGTCGCAATTGTCTCATCGTCGGAGAATCGGCAAACCGAAGGTTAACGTCCCGAGGATGGAAAGTCCCAAACTGAGAAACGTTTTGCGAACAACCGCACGTGCGGCATACATCATACACATGTGGATTTTATTCGACATCTTCGAGTCGAAGATGGCGAATCATAATTATGTGATCTTACAGTTAAGCTGTCACACGGGATGTACGTTATTTTAAGCGTATCGCACTTAGGCGTACACACACACACACACACACACACACACACACGTATACACACAACGTACATGCACATGCGCAATTCGCACATCGTCGTTAAAATGGAACTCACAATTCGTTGCTGCGACACGACACGAGCGAAGCGGTCACAAATCTACTTAGGGATGCTCACCGGAAACACGAGTACAATAAACGATTTATTATCACGATCGTCACGCTCATTTACGTTGCGTATACACGTTTTGTAACGACGAATTACTCTCACATCACGCTACAATTAGCGAGAGACAAAACTTTACCGTAACGCGTGTGTGAGTGGTGATCCTGCATTTACGTTGAACGTGATAAGATTGTAGACGTGATCCTTAATTAATTAAGGGGCGACTATGATATCTCTCTCTCTCTCTCTCTCTCTCTCTCTCTCTCTCGCTATCCCCCCTCTCCCCCCTCTCCCTCCCTCCCTCCCTCCCTCACCTCCCTCACCTCTCTCCCCTCTCTCCCTCTCTCCCTCTCTTTCCCTTCGATCGTCTTTACTCGTAAATATACCTCGAAGTATTTATGACAAATTCCTCGATATTCGATCAACTTTGTTTATTCGTGTGTAAATATGACTTGGTCGTGGTCGATATTTTAGCTATCTCTGTAAATAACGATTGTTTATTCATAAGTTAAAAACGTTTGCGAATTGAAGACGAACTCACAGTAGTTTTGCAGGCTGCCGCTTGCCGATTGTTTTCTCGGAAGAATACAAGTTGGCCGTTCCGTGTTGGCCGCATCATGCGCACATATGTCACAAAGTATAATACTCCGTATAAGATTGAACGGCGAGGCGTGTCGTTCAATCTGGCAATCTGGAATATCGAGGAATTATTTATTATTCGATTCGATACGCTAAGCGAGACCCTCTCCGCGCATGAGAAGAAGCGCATCGGTTGCGATTGTTGCGAATGTTGCGAGTGAACAGGAAGGCGGGAAATCCGAGGATTATCTACCTGTGTACGAAATATTTAAGAGATAGTTAAGGATTATAAAATTCGAGTCGAGTATACCAATTAACCACACTTGTGACTTTTCGTGTATTAAACTTAAACTCTTGTGGTATCTACGTGAATCTACGGCGACGCGAAATTCGCCGGAGCTGAACTCCGAGAGGCTCATCCGCTAATCCGCGAAATTATTTATAATAAGGTATCTAATGGACGATTAAGACGAGGAAAAAGAGGAAAGCACGATAAAAACTCACCACAGGATAGGAACGAGAACACTTCTCCTTGTACCAGTTTTCAGTCAGTTTGCATTTACTTGAATGTGATAGGTCGATTTTCGGGAAAGTCGTTAGGAAACTTATGAGAGATGATGACGCTCAATCGATAATTTTCCGAGCGCCTCGCCGTCTCCCGAGAATGGCGCCCGAGAAAACGGGCGGCGAGTGGCCGAGTGGACGCGCGATTTTCGCGAGACGGACGTGCGCCGAGGATTCCGCGCCGATAAACAACAGTATGCAACGGTAAGCAGTACTGATAGAGCATATATGAAAAAAAGAAAAAAAAAAGTAATGTTCGATGCGTTTTCGAAAGAAAGAAGAAACTCATAAGTGACACAATAGCGCCGTAGCTGAAGAGAAAGACGGTTATAGTTTCTATTTTGAAGATTATATTTTTTTAACTTTATTAATTTTTGACTTCCACGTACATGTATAAATAAATACAAGATAAAAAAATATATACAAATTATATTAAATATGAAATGAAACCATAATGGACTAATGTATATAAATATACACGTGTATTTTAAACCGAGGCCGTGCAGCGCGCGAAATTGCACAAGGTGTTCTAGATGAGCGATGAGCTCAATTAGAGAAATGGCAGAACAAGATAGAGAGAGAGAGAGAGAGAGAGAGAGAGAGAGAGAGAGAGAGAGAGAGAGAGAGAGAGAGAGAGAGAGAGAGAGAGAGAGAGAAATTCGACTTTCGGCGGAATAGAATCGAGCGATCTTTGAAATTACGAAGAGACGTCGAAGTAGCGTTTTATTGTCGGCTAAAGTGTTAGGAATTCTCATTGATTTATCACTGATGCTAACTGAATCGACGAATCGACGAAACGAACATAATTTCTAATAAGATATATTCTAATAAGAAGAATAATTTCTAATAATTTCTAATAAGAGTAAGAGCACAAATATTTTTCTAATTTAAAGAACGAAGATACTGCGCGCGACCGGAACGCTATTCCTAATGTACGGCGAATTTGATTAGGGAAAATCAATACGATGACGTGTTTGTTTGTTTGTTCGTTGTCGGATCTAATCCCATTGCGGGATACGAGTAGGGCTACGATTAGGGCGGCCACCCTTGCCTCAGAAATACACCTGGAAGCAACATAACAATTTGACAAAAGTCACTCACTATCACGATAATACAATAATACAAATTAATAATAACGGTGTGGGAGACAACAGAGACAAAGTCACGACTGTCGAAAATCGACTGTGAATTTACTGTCAATTTATATATGATTTCTGTACTATGTATGTACTCTTGTTGTCGGCTCTCGCGCTTTCATTTCATTCTTGCTGCATGAATTGCGGCACTGCTCTGCGGAATGTAAACATGTCGCGCGAGAGCGAAAGAAATCCTAGAGAGAGAGAGGTGGCCCACCCTAATCTCACCCAAGATGAAGGGAGCATAGAGAGCAAGGATGCGCGTTGTCGGATTTGCGCACCGACGACGATTCACACCGACGGATTCGCGTTACACGGCCTATTTGCATTAGCTAGCTTAGGTAGGCGAAACAATTGTGTGTACAGATATTATTAACACTGTACTACTGTGTGTGTAGATTCGAGGTGTCTGTCGAGGACACAACGTGGCTATAACACGGATGGTCTGACACCGACACGATTAGCTGATACTTGACTCTGTAAACAATACGATTTATAAACAATTACGCCGTAACAGCGACAAGGACGACGACGACGACGACGACGACGACGACGACGACGACGACGACAACGAGGAGAGAGAATTTTACTTCACCGGACGAAATAGAAATTATTATAAAAATTAACGAATATATCTCGACACGTTTCATCGGGACTTTTGTTCGTCGAACACTGTCGAACAAAACAACAACGTGATTCACCGCAGTGCGGTTAACCACATATCCATTGAAACCGCGCGCGCGCGCACGTGTCATTGCTCTCTGCCATAATCCTGTCGGACGCCTCGATCCTACATCGTATGTCACGACAATCACGATGCGGCTTACCGATCGTGGTCCGTTTATTATTGAAAATTGAATTGTTAATTGAAGTTGGGAATGGACTAGCTCACGCCTAATTAGGGCCTATAAGTGTATACAAACGAATAAAACGTTGAGAAACAAACAACTGCCGTAGTGTCCACGTTGAATCTTTAGCGCAATCTTCAGCGATACCTTGTAAAGAATCATCATCATCATCATCATGCTTTTCTTTTCTCTTCTTTTCTCGTGAAATTTTCTCCGAGTACTCAATTATCCCAAAACGCAAACCAACACAAAATTTTTCGTTCGTCATGTTCATCAGTATATAATACAGAAGCCCGGTCTCATTGTCAAGATCTTTTAGAAAGTGGCGTAATAAAGTTTCCAGATATGAATGATGTTAACATACCATTTCGTAAAACCTTCCTAATTATTATAAAAATATTTCCTTTTTTTTTCTTTCTTTATAATTATCGATAATTTTCCCACTTTCGCGCTCTTTTCTCTGAGGAGAGAAAAGTGCCCTCCCCCGCACTCTCTGGAAAAGCAGTGGAAAAGCAGCTCCGTTTTAAAGAGCGAAAGCGCGCGGGCACGGAGAAGGAAATAGGAGAGACCATCGCACCCGAGCCGTGTTAACCGACCGCGGCTTGAGTACCGCGGAAAAGCTGAGCAAATTCATTTCCACCAGGAGATGGCAGCAGCACACGTTCACACAGTCTCTCTCTCTCTCTCTTTCTCTCTCTCTCTCTCTCTCTCTCTCTCTCTCTCTCTCTCTCTCTCCCCGCAGAGAGAAATTGTCTAAAGGCAGGCTGAAGGCAGGCTCTCTCGATCACCAATCCCGGGCAGGCGAGCGCCACCTCTATTTCCGTAGACCGTAGTCGGGCGCCTGTGCCAGCAGAGAGACTGGTTGCGCCGCGGCCGCGCGCGTATCGTGCATTTCAGTGCGCGGCTTAGACTTCAGCCGGACGGAGTCCTCGGCTGTATTTCTCTCTCTCTCTCTCTCTCTCTCTTTCTCTCTCTCTCCTTCTCTCTCTCTCGGCCCCTGCGGCCTTCCAGCCGACCAGCTGCACGAGTAAGTACACACACGACATTGGTCTTGTGACTTGGAAGTCGGCCGCGCGTTCGCCGGCGAACGGTCCCGGTCAACCTGGTCAACCTGCGGTTGACCGCGACCGCGCGCGCGGCGGCGGCGCCCTTCGCCGGAATTCAAATACAATTCTTCCTCTCTCCGGAGAGCTCTCTGTCCAGTGCGCCGGAAGGGCGACGACGTGGTGGTGAACGATGGTGCGGAATGATCGCGCAATGTGCGGATGTGGTATGGATGACAAGTCTGTTGTTTGGTTCCATGCGCCGCGCCGGAGGGAAATTCATTTCCCGACTTGATTACACGGTGCGGAACGGCAACCGATCTCTCACTCTCACTCTTACTACGGACACCGGACTGGTGTACTCTGGTGACACCGTCGCGTCACGTCGCGTCGCGCCGGTGCGACACGCGCATGAGTGTCGCTTTCTCTCTGCCCTTGTTTTGCCCTCGTCGAAACGAATTCGCTTACATAATTCATGTTGTAACTTGGTTGATTAACCGACCGATGTAAAACTCCGACGACGACACGCGAGCACAAGAGGAGCACGTGAATCCTAACTGTTTAGATAAATTAATTGTTTCTTACCGACACCCGGCGAGACGTATCGACGAACGATGCTGAAAAAACAAGGATGAGTCAGTGTGAGCCTAGACCGTACATTCAACGCGCACTGCTACTGTCTCTTCCATCTGCCGCTTTTCGCGGATTTTAATCCATCTTTCGTGTAAGTACTGCATAAGGCTGTCCGGCTGATCTTATGATCGCCATGACAAGCCACCTGATCCTTTCGAAGAGAACTTGAGGGCCGGTCGGAGGAAATTGAGATTTCGACGTGCTCTAATATTTCTGTATTCAAACATTCCATGATTCTCATAGCATAAAGGTGTATATGTATATGTATATATATATATATATATAATTTTTTTTTTCTTCCTCAATAATAACACATTAATGGCCGACCGATTTACCCCGATCTACCTGATGATACCGCCGTCGCAGAAATTGTCACAGAAATTACCTGTTGCGGGCAACGGTCGCGCACGAATAATTGCTTCGGCTTTGACGAAAATTAGGGGGGAAAAAATTTCACGAGCATCGGATGTATAATCGCGAATAATTGTTGGTGCATTGCGATCTCTCTCGGACGCGTTACGTCGTGCGCTGAGAGCGTCGTGTCACTCGCGCTGTGCTTTACGCAAGTGTTCGTGCAATTTGAATAAAGTCGTAGAAACATGCGCACATAGTGAGTGGCCGCAAATTTTTGCGACCGTAGCGAGCCGCCTTGCTGATGTGAGGGTCAAAGGTCTTCGAGTGCTTCGATATCAAGCGGCATTGCGGCACCCCGCGCCGGAGAAATAATCGGAGCGACGTCCTCATTGTCCTCAAAGAGAACCATACCACCAGAGTTTGTTCTATTGTATTGATACAGTGTGCTATTGTGATTATGATAACACAGCTTTCCTCTGCCGAGAATAAAAGCTGAGAAAGTTTTCCAGTAGACCGACAAAACATATCTAATTTTGTGTCCGTGAGACGCAAAGACGCGAGGGAAAAAGAAGGAGAAGGAATTGATGCGTGTTGATATGTCGATTCTCTTCGTAGTCTGGTCCGCGTAATTTGCATAACTCGTTTCCACTCGCGCTTCGCGGTACTTCGCGGCCACTTGCAATTCGGATGAAAGCAGCGAGATTATTTATTCGATATGATGCTCAATCTATATAACGTAAGAAACGTATTTGTAAACGAGTAAATAATAACAGTCAATAATAACTTTCCAGATACAAATTGGACGAAGAAATGTAGGTGTATCTTTGGAAGCATAAATTTTACGGAAACGAAAAACGGAATGAAACGGAATCTAAACGGCTTGTCGTCGTCGAGTTTAATCGAATTCTGTTTAGTCTTCTTCAAACTGCGTGTTTGTGGTGTCTCGTGGTGTCTAAGTCCAAGTACGTGCACATACAAATACACCCTTATCGCGCGATAATCGCTTGTTGTATTGTTAATTCGAACAAAGTCAAACTGAATACGTTGCACGTGTGTACACAAATGTGCCGAGGTGCCGAGGTGCCGAGGTGCCGAAGTCAGTCATCAATCGTACATTTAGGCAAATTACAATCGAGGCGCGAAATCGCTTCCCGTTCCCGTCGCTCTTTCATCCCGATGACGATGAATGGTTGTTCGGACGGGTCACATCACAAGGCAGACTGTCGGACGCGCTCCTTTGGCCGGAGGCAATTTGGAGGCTCACTTGGAGCGCAAGCGTGCACGGCGTGCGTGCGCGGAGCACTAAGCACGTGACTAAGCACGTGTGTGGACGCCGCCGCTAGTTATTTCCTTTATCTTATCCCATTGCGCTATTTTTCACTGTTGTAACTTCATAACTTGTGCAATTGTGTTTACGACACGAGCTCTGTCTTCGCATAAGCCGCATATCATAAGCATGCTATCCGAGTGCTATCTCTTCCCGTCGTCGAAGGAGAGAGCAAGGCCAATTGAATAAACGACAAATGAGCGAGTTTCTCTTTCATCCTGAGAGTTTCTCGACTCTCCGTCGGAGATTCCGCCGACTTGTGGAATCCGAAAATTGTTTAGTGTTACTTATCGTTGTATCATTTCAATCAAGGCGCCTTCATTCGTTTCCTCACAGTTCGCTGATACGACGAGTTCTCATACGACGAGTTCTTCGAGCTTCGAGCGGACGAAAGTTCTAGTCTTTAATTGACTGTCTTTCACGATTGATGGCTGCTTTAACCAGCCTCGCTTTCTGATCTCACGTACCGCGGAGACGGAGGCGATAAATCATCCTCTTCCTGCAGATTCCTCAGCGCAGCTCTCAGCGCAAAGGATCGATAATGATTTAGCATTTAGGGAATCGACCTACCTACCTACCTACTCGTGTTATAATCGTTCCTCTAAGAGTTGATGCCAAGAATTGATGCCAATGAACTCCAACAATGGTCCTTTCTGCGAAACATTCTATTTTTATTTGATCCGTTCTCGTGCACTTTGATTATATCACGCGTCGTCATATGTTTCTCCCCCGAAATACAATTTCGACTTTACCACATTACTATATTATTACGCATATATATATATATATATATATATATATATCAGTTAAAAATTATATTTATTTATAAAAATAAAGACCATTGAACTGCACAGCCACATTTCTCCCAACGGGGAAACAAGTTTGTTTATTCCCTGCAGGATAGAATTCTGAAAAAGATAACGATAAGGAAGAACTCCAAAAGAATCGGCGCCAAATCTCAAAATGACGAAAACCGCAATTGTTTTTGCATCAACCTAATATACATGACACGCATACGTGGTTTTATTTGTTTGTTTATTACTCATTTTCATTATTGTTACTACAACTTTTATCACATCGGAAATAAATATATATAAACTTTTGTATTTTCGATTTTAACGAAGCTTACTTAATATGATAGCTTTGGGAATATCATATGCTTCAAACTCGCCCCACACTGCGATAAGAAACGACTCTATGAAAATATAATGCTCGTCATGTGCCGAAGTCCAGGTCATACACACACCAGTAGACACTATACATCAGTTGTTTCTCAGACGCCACGGTACTACAGTTACTGTGTGTGTGTGTGTGTGTGATCGATACTCGAAAATATTTCATAATGTGTGTTTACGTACGTATCTACACGCGCGTTATATCAAATAAACGTACTCTCAATGCAACGTAATAACGCATTGTAATAATCAGAGAACGACTGACGATCATAACGCGATGAGAGCGATGCATCGAAAGTCTGCGTTTGTCTTGCGTTTGAATTAATTAACAATTAACATAAGTTATTGGCCGTCGCGTCACATTCGATGCGACCCGCGCGCATTGCTGCAGGCATGAGCTTGTTCAATCCACCGATTGAAACGATCGATACAAAGAAAAATGCGAAAATCACTCGTGTTATTTATATTTCGGATGTAATCATACGGGCCAGGATACATGTTGATGTTGGGTTGGCAGGCGGTTGACATAGAAATTCTACTCAATTAACTATTAAGTTTCACGCTCTCAAACCTTAAAAGATTGATGATTGGTGGAGATGAAGCCGACCTTAGATCGTCATGGTTTGATTGTTGAGCCGTTGCTCAATGCAATTATAGTATATCGCGGATATATTCGAATTCGTAAGCGTAGCGAACGGGCTTCAGGCAGTCCCTTTTCGGTCTTACACGGAGTCGTTGCAATTTGTTATCACTTTGTAATCCATTTGCGATTATGCGAAATACTTGACAACAAGGGATAAGAAATTTTCTTTGAAAAATTAGATTAGGATGACCTCCCGGTTCGTGCAAAAGTACAAAAGCCGATACAAATGAATGATGATAAAGTAATAATTCTAATGTGAAACCGCTGAAGTCACATTAGCGTTCGAGTTGAGCCAACACTCTCAAACACTTTGGCACGTACGTGTCGATCGGTCATCTGTTATTGATCTTCGCAGATCACCTGCTATTGCTATTCCACGACTGATGTGTGTTGTCGGTTTTGTCGGTTTCTCAGTGTACTATGTACACGACAACTTTAAGCCGATATTAACACAAGACGCGATGCCAATTCAGGCATTGAATTATCCACGATTCTAAGCAGCGGTCTATAATACGTAGCTTTTAGTTTAAAAGCTCTAACTTATCCTTCTGGTCAGGAACCAATGAAACTTCTGCCCGCACACACGTACGAGTACATTGCGTCATCTGCGGCGACATCTGGTGCTGGATTTTTGAAATTTGATACTCAGTATTTCGTGTCGAGAGATAGTCCAGCACCGACGTTCAGCCAGCTCCATATCCGTTACTCCGTTACCGTATTTCGAAACTCCATATCCGTCCGATCCTTTCTTTATACGTGCTTAATTGCATTATACTTCATAATTATATTAATATTTACTTCGAACTGTCCGAAATCCCTATTTAATGTTACTTAACATTCAGATTAGATGAGACGTCGTCCAACGAGTGTCAACGACAGCACCGGAAAAGCAAGAATAGTAAGTAGTAGTCTTTCGAGAGAGAAAATCAAGTTTAACTTCCTTTCACGCGTCACGCGACGTACGATAGTTACAAAGAAGAAAATGAGAAACATCTGCGATCTGCGAAAGCTGCGCGTGTTACGAACGTGTTACGCACGTGTGACGAAGAAGTCAATAGTTCACGCAATTATCGATTACATGATAGACGCCAGACGAAGCAATTCATTTACGTTCGATCGAAGATTTCGAGGCCGAGATGTCGAGATTATGTTCACAAGGTTGGGAGCCTCATAGACACTCTCACAGTGTGCTTCGATTAGGTATCGTCATGTGTCAATAAAGTTTCGCAAGTCGATCGAGTTGATTATATACACTCGTAGATGACTTTGCGAAAACGCACGTCACCGCGAGATTCGATATCGATGTAGAGAACTCCGGTAGAAATCTATCTCGTATACGTATTTTACGACTGCCTCGAGTCGTCGCGCGTCGCCGCTCCCTCCCTCCCTCCCTCCCTCCTCCCCCGCCGTGTACTACGCGAATCTATTCTTTCTTGTTTCTTTGGTCGTGGTTTGAAATAATTTAAATATGCCATACCATCGCTCCTTTCTTCCGTTTGCAGTAGCGAAGCTGCTTTTATTAGATAGCAAAGTAATTTCCAGTTACCAGCGTGGACCAGCTTACAGAGTGCGCGTGATTATGAATAGTTGTGTGTGTGTGTGTGTATGTGTGTGTGTGAGTAACGCGCAAAAGCGCCGCAGCACGCGTTTTATCAGCTTCTCGTGGTAAGTCCATTATATTACAAAATGTTTCGTTTTATTGTCCACTCGTTATATGCGTGAGTGAACTAAACCGCGAGCTAAACCGCGATACGAAACACCGATGTTCTTAGAAGGAAAACATAAATCTCGATATTTTTTAGCCGACGTTATTGCGTTGTGCATTTAATGTATATAATGACGTTGGCATTACGTGCGAGTATATTTGCTGCGAATTGCTATTGATGAAATTTCACAATATGAAATTAGTCGGAGGTAAGCAGCATAATCCTCTATGTAAGATATTAAACGGAACGTTCAGTCAACCATGTTTCTAAAGTTGACAATGCCATGCCGTATATGTCTTTTCACCGCAGACCACGATTTTTCAGTCAATTGTAGGAGGCGTGTTGGAAGGCGTAAAAAAAATTTCCATTCTCGATCGATCATTCTACATTCTTTTCACGCAAAAACTAACCGCGATGATAATGCGATATGATACGCACGATCTGTTGCTCGTGCTGTTGCATGCTCGAATAACGTTAAACCAGCCATAAATCTCTTGTTCCGTTTCACCGGCAGCATAGCGCGCAGCTGGACGCTACAAAATTCATTCATGAAACGGTTTTTCCCCCTGGGGGGGGGGGCTGACTTCTAATTGCCAAGTCGCGATTCATCATCGAATTATATCAAGCATATCGCGGACGGGTTGCCGGGTTGCTGACACTTTACCTGATATCGACAACTCCGCACGAACAATCCGCACCAGCTACACTTGTAGCTCGCTCTCTCTCTCTCTCTCTCTCTCTCTCTCTCTCTCTCTCTCTCTCTCTCTCTCTCTCTCCCCTCTCTCTCCCCCCTCCCCTCTCTCTCTCTCTCTCTCTCTCTCTCTCTCTCTCTCTCTCTCTCTCTGAAGCGTTATATCCGCGAACAAACGATAACGACAAGCGAGAGTGTCAGTAGACCCAAAATTAGTAAAAGCTGCAAACTAACTAACTCTTACTTGATGCTTTCCGTGTTTTGATCTTATCGTCATCGATCACCGCATCGACGCATGCTACGTACTTCTCATCTGAATTTTTAAACTCGTTCGAGAACCAACTCACGAATCGCGAATGATGTATCATACATCTAAGCAAAGTGCGTCTCCTCTATGCTCGTATCAAAACGATGATGAGTCAGTCGATATCTCGTCGCCGGCCGGAGGGGGGGGAGGGGTACACGATTCGACGCTATTAAATTTTCAACTTGTTGAATGGTCGTTGACCATTGATCGTTCGTCCACAGAACATAATCGTCGCCATTATGGAGCGCTAATAATGCATCATACTATTTATTCCGTACGAGTTGTCTCTCCCCCTTCCTGTGGACCTACAGCCTGCCAATTTTGATCGATTATCTGCCACGCGTGGACAGGACAAGGCCACGCAGTGGCCGCAGTTATTATAAAATCGGCGATCGTGTTGTCTCTCCCCTTTTTACCGTCGTCGGACCAGTTTGATCCACGATGCGCGCAAGTGCGCGATCTATTCTTCATTCACATCCGATACAACCGATCGTCAACAACAACAACAACAACAACGTGTCATTTGATTTATCGTCAAGTATTTCTACACTCGAGTTTTCGCGCGCAAACTACGCTACGCTCTGCTTTCGTATGCCTGCTTCGTATGACGACCGGAACTCGCGTTATACGCGATGATATTATGAGCGGTTGGTCGGCGACGTGCCAAAAATCGGAGTCAACACGATACCGTGATACGGTACTGTACACAGTTATATCACTTTATTGTGCTAATCCAGATACGTTTGTCGTTTGGCCGATGTTGCGTTACGCTCAATGCCAATCGCAGCACGATTAATGAGTCAAATTGGCGGAGGCAAAACTTTGACAAGCGGTGCATGCTTTGACCTTTTTTTACAACTTGATTCGCTCGCTAATTTTATTTAGTCATTTGTAGAGATAGAGGAGAAACGTGAGACCGGTTCAGGGATAGAAACAAGCGACGATACGAATAAAACATTTAAGACATTGCAAAAGGACGATTAAGAGATTTTAACTCGAATCATCTCGTGTATTTCCCAACTTTAAATAAATTCTTCGATTAATTTCTTCGTATTCTCTTAGGAATTAGAAACACACTTTAAACCACAACCGCCGTAGGATCCGCGAGTTCAAACGAAATTCTCTTATCTTATCGGTATATATGATATAAAATGAATTGAATAGTTTTTACGAGTGTTACCGACATGCACATTACCGATCGAATTCATCGCATACAATCGCATTACTGATCTAAAACGTGAATAGGTGTTTGCCACAGAGAAATTTAGGCAAAATCATTCGATATCGATATAATCAGTACAAATTAACACGATATATACTTTCATAAATTAAATATTTATAAGAGTAAGAAATATAATTTTTTACAATATCAAGAACACGGTGATACTTTACACTTACATATATTCTTGTCACGTTTAACAGGAAACTTATAGTATATACATGCCCTCCCCCCCCGCCCCCCCCCCCCCAATATTTAGAATGTACGTCAAGAAATATGGTATAATGCTTTTAAGACGTAAGAGAAACAGTAAGAGAAGCAGTGAGAAAGAGGCGCAGATAATTTAAAATTCACATTCATTTATTAGCAATCCAGCGAGTCAGAAGTTCATCCATGTTAACACGTCGACTGACTGATTCCTATGTTTATTTGGACGTTGAGCCGGTAAAGTGGATAAATCTGATTCCCGCTACCAATTGATTGAGCAAACTGCTATATTTCTGGCACTTCTTATCTCTCCAATTTATTTGGAGAAATTTCATATTAACATGTCGCTGATTACGCTTACGTAATGGGCAAAGGAGACACAACATTCTGTTGAAAATTGTAATCAACAGTACGTATTAATACGGGACATACATACGTGAGATCGTGATCGTATTATCTCTCATGCTATTATCCTAGTAATAACCACTTCAGTAATAATGAAATTAAATCTAATAAAATTATATTGAATACACTATATGCTATATAATTAAGGAATAATTGTTATATCATAATTTAATACTGTATTTATATAAGATATGTATAATTATGATATGATTATAATAATTATATTAAACATCTGTCATCTATGTATACTCTGCCCAAAAGAATTATGGCATAGATAATTTAGTGGCCAAAAATTGATTGCCAACTTTGATTGGCGATTACTTACTTAACGCGAAAAATTATTGTAGACTAATGACTTTTAGTTCAAAATGAAGCTTCAAGTCTCTACTTTAAGAATGTATCTATCTCCATTATTTGCACGCGATGCACCCCCCTACCCCTGTAACCCCTGACATCTGAGGGCATGTTTGGTGTACTGAAAATTGCAAAGTTTCGACGGAATGCACGGACGTGCGTGGACAATTTTTTTTTTTTCGGGCCATCATTGACGCCATCATTGCATCGTCATAAAGTTCAAATCTTCCCCTTCAATTTGAAACAAAAGTGGAGGCGCTACAATTTTTTTTCGCAAAGTTACAGCCCTTCAAAAATATCGTTGTTTTTGGCCTTCGCGGGCCAAGTGTGCATGGCGTGCAAAAAATGGAGATACATTCTTCAAGTAGAGACTTGAAGCTTCATCTTGAACTAAAAGTCATTAGTCAACGATAATTTTTCTTTGGCGAAGTAATCGCCAGTCAAAGTTGGCCAATTTTCGGCAATAAATTATCTATGCCATAATTCTTTGGAGCAGTGTGTATATATATCAATTGTTTGTTCCAGAAATTGTGTGGCCAAAATATTTATGGAGAGACAACCCTCCTTCTTCTTAAGGAACAAAACATCGTGACATTTTAAGGCATACGAATGTCGAAAACGAGCATCGACTTTTGATAAACCGGAGATTCATAAATGCTGCTGGAGGACATCACAGGAATCAACTGGAATCTCTTGTCATCTCTTACCGAGCCTGTTCGCAGAGAAACAGAAGGAGAGAAAATATTTCATAAGCGTAAAACTTAGTCACAAAACACCGGTGCGGCCTGAAAACCTTATCGATAACGATAAAACGAAAAGTATTTGTTTCGTTCTTCTAGGAGAAATAAGTATTTAAACACTAGCTAAATCCGTAGTTAAATCCAAGTCTTCGTCAGCGTCATACATACAGCGTCTCATACGCTCATACGCTCATCGGGAGAAAATCGTGAATTGGAGACGAGGAGAGCCAGCCAGACAGCCAGCAAGATGCAATCTATACGTGCTCATCGAGCGTTGGGCCAACATAAGACCGCGCTGCAAATATGGAAAATCGCCGCAAACAGCTTCAGCACAGATGTGGAATTCAGACCGATCAGGAGTGTCCTCGTCGCCAATCGAGGTAACGTGTGAAACGTCACCGTTCATCCTCCGCGACCGCGAAGTCGACGCGCAGGATTCTCCTTGAGAAGCGGAATTGCGCTCTTATTCGCAAGGGTCGTTAGAAGCTTGGAAGGAGCTAATCTGTCCTGTCCCACACGCACACGCAGAAGCGTATATCTCGCGTTGTTACATTTAACGTACATTACTCGATACAGTAACTTTTCCGTAGAGCTAACGGATCTGCTTGGGGCAGAAGAGGGGCGAAAAGAGACTTATCTCATGTAGAAGACTGATAAGACAACGCGCGATGTTGGGTTACGTACGAGTGATTACGAGTCTGCTCTCGATAACGCAGCGATAACTCATTAACGGCGCTTGTTGACGTCAAGCAAGCTCGTTGCAGTCGTAAACACACTTACAGCATTATCCGCATTTTGTTTCATTATTCATTTCATTTTATCGCACGGATCAATATTCATCGATGCGAACACAACGACAAGCGATCGCTGCGTCAGATCGTTGCGAATTCGTTCTTTCCCTCGCTCCGTCCTACTTTTTCAGGACGCGGTGTATCACGCGGTGTACTGCCTTACGCTTGTGCAATCGTACTGCGATGAGCGCATCGGATCCCCGCTCTTCGGATTAGATCTAGCACGCTTTCCAGATAATTGCCGTTACTTTCATCGGACCGTCGCGCCGTCGAGTCGCGCGATGCTCGTGATACGACTCGTGATTAATCGTTTGACGTTACGTCAAACGGATTATCGGATGCTCGCCTGTTGATTTTCGTAGGGACAAGGTCGCGCGCGATTAATTGAGACGCGAGACGATATTAGCGCCCCGATTTAGCGCGCCGAGCCACGTAGAGTACGAGTAGTGGCTCTTCTGGTTTAATTAAGCCGCGTGCGCTCAGCGTGCGGCGCGCTCGATCCGCTCTCGATCGATGCGATATCCGATACAACATAGAGACAGATGAAAAATGTATTCGCCCATTCATCTATTCTCATCTCTCTAGAGTCGCGATCGCAAAGATAGAAATTCGCTCGCCTCGTCTCGATATTTATTGACTCTCGGTAGCTTCAATAACGCCGCCACCAAAAATAACACCACCGGCAATTGCTCGCTCGAGCGAACGATATCCTGGTATCCTGGTTTCTGATCGTCAGATCAGTCAAATCGAAGAAAATCAGAGCTTCCGAATCGAGCTTCCGAAGCGAGCGACCGAAGCGAGATCCCTTCGGCGCGGGCGGCTTCGCGCCGAAATCTCAATGTGCGACAATTTCAGGGGAGATCGCCGTTCGTGTGTTCCGCGCCTGCACGGAGCTCGGCATCCGCTCGGTGGCGATTTACTCGGAGCAGGATAAGATGCAGATGCACCGTCAGAAAGCAGACGAGGGCTACCTGGTAGGTAGAGGGCTACCTCCGGTGCAGGCTTATCTGAACATTCCCGAAATTATTCAAGTCGCCAAGGAGAATGACGTCGACGCCATACATCCTGGCTACGGTTTCCTCTCGGAGAGATCGGACTTTGCGCAAGCGGTGACTGATGCTGGCATCAGGTTCATCGGACCTAGTCCTAAGGTTGTCCAGCAAATGGGGGACAAGGTAATCTCATGCTTTCATCCCGAACTCTGTCTCTCTCTCTCTCTCTCTCTCTCTCTCTCTCTCTCTCTCTCTCTCTCTCTCTCTCTCTCTCCACCTCCCTCCCTCCCTCCCTCCCACCCTCCCTCCCTCCCTCTCCCTCTCCGACATATAAGTATTTTGGTAAATGGTATATGGTATACAGAGGATATATTATACATATTCGATATACATACATGGCAGGTAGCTGCCAGACAAGCTGCGATTGCTGCCGGAGTGCCTATTGTACCGGGAACGGACGGTCCAGTGACAACTTCGGACGAAGCAATGGAATTCTGCATGAAGCATGGCTTGCCGGTTATCTTCAAGGCCGCTTACGGAGGAGGCGGACGAGGTTAGTGCAGGATATCGGGGTTCAGGTTTCGCCCTTGTCTTGTCTGAAGACAGAAGGAAAACTTACGATTTACAGCTATGCAGAGCTCACGATTAAAGAGACTTGCACGTAAAGACTTGCACGTTCCTTAGCTTATCGAGTAGTCCGTTCCAAGACACTGTGGTCTCATTTATCGCATAAAATTATTATCACTCTATTAAATGAACAGATTACAATTACAAATTAAAAGCTACACGCAAGTAGGGAAAGAGTGTGGCGAGTGTCGCTGAGTCGGGCGCGACTAAAGCGACGCTTCGTTGCTTCGCCGTTGTCGTTTCCGTTTCCGCAAGCTGTCCGTGTAAATCGCGAAAAACCGTGAAAAATACACCCCATCGTTTCCCCGTTAAATAATGTAGCGGAAGTAGCTAGTGTGTAGACCAGCGCGCTGTTGTGTCGCGAGAAGCGATCTCTGCGCACAAACCTGCGCGTTTGCGACAGGTTGTCTCGCTATTCGCGAAATGACACTACATTCCGTATGATGTAACATTTTTTGTACAGAGCATCGCTTGTTGTCTCACAGGTATGAGAGTCGTAAGACAGATGGAAGAAGTACGCGAGATGTTCGATCGCGCGTCTTCCGAGGCTGCGGCTGCCTTCGGAAATGGCGCGATGTTTATCGAGAAATTCATCGAGAGACCACGTCACATCGAGGTGCAATTACTCGGCGACCATGCCGGCAATGTCGTGCATTTGTACGAACGCGATTGTTCCGTCCAACGTCGTCATCAAAAGGTATTCGAATCGAAACTCGACTGATTTCCGACATCAATTTCGATGTCGGAGCCCGCAGAATTCTGGCTTACACATGGAATGACGTTGAGACATCTCTGTTTTCTCTCTCTCTCTCTCTCTCTCTCTCTCTCTCTCTCTCTCTCTCTCTCTCTCTCTCTCTCTCTCTCTCTCTCTCTCTCTCTCTCCCCCTCTCTCTCTTTCTCTCTCTCCTCATATTTCTCACTTCTACTCGCATAATTTTTCACTTGGGAACTACAAACACGTTTGATATTAATGTAAATGCTAAACTTGCGTAAACTTGCGAGGAGAAAAATATTTTACTACTGATATGTCTCGAGCAGTTAACTGCAACTGTAAGCGTTTTACTTTCCGCAAACAAGGAGCAAGGTTACGACTCATTCGTCGCAAAGTACGTTAAAAAGAGAGACTGTAGAATGCGAGAAATCGGTGCGGTGGTGTCGTGTGCGCGAGATATGTCCCAAAATCAAGACGATCAAGAAAATTTCTCATATGTAAATCATTATTTTATTAATTATTTATTAATTTGTAGTCAGTTGGTCGTCGGTATAACAATCGGTCGTCCCGATATGTCGATACAATATGTCCGCGCGCGCGAGCAACATTCTATCGACAATTTTATCAATTACAAATTAGAAGAAGCCGACGTCTCCTCCTCTGGGAGGAGGAAAATGTCGCTCGAACGCGAATGGCAAGCGCGCACATTCACTGCGGTTTGTCGTCCGAATATGCGTTTGTCTCGTCCGAAACGAGGACACTGACGCAACCGCGTCACGGGAGAAATTCAAGGGTAGCAGCGCACAAATACACAAAGTATATTTGCAAATTAATAATAACCGCTCGGTTTCGGCGCGACTCAATCGGCTTGGTGCGCCTCCAAATTGTGAAAGCTACGCATGATATAAGCACGTAGATAGATAGAACGACGATCCGAAGGATCTCATCAAGCGTCAACGTTCCGAAAGCTCCGCCGTTGAATTTTAAACGACACTCTTGTAAAAATCGCCGCAGGTCGTCGAGATCGCGCCAGCGCCAGCGTTGTCGGCCAAAGTCCGTGAAAAAATGACCGAGCACGCTGTCAAATTGGCAAGACACGTCGGTTATTCGAACGCCGGCACCGTAGAGTTCCTGGTCGACGAAACCGGAAATTTCTACTTTATCGAGGTCAACGCCAGGTTACAGGTCGAGCACACAGTAACCGAGGAGATAACTGGGTGGGTAATGGGACTGGGATTTCACCCAAAATTCGACAAGCGTCGTTTGCGTGTTTCCTCTTCTCCGTCTCATTGTTCTTCTCCTCAATTTGTGGTTTACGTGCTTGGTTCACGATCACGAGTATCAAGAGTGAGCGTGCCTACCTCGCACACAATACGCACGCAACACTTTGTCAGATGCTTTACGTCGTTTGTTAATTTTTATTTTCATTCATGTCGTTTTCCTTCAACCCTTCAGGATCGATCTCGTGCAATCCCAAATTCGGATCGCCGAGGGCATGACATTGCCGGAGCTCGGTATGACGCAGGAAAAGATCATACCTCAAGGATTCGCGATACAATGTCGTGTGACCACGGAGGATCCAGCCAAAAACTTCCAGCCGGATACCGGGAGGATAGAAGTCTTCCGTTCCGGCGAAGGCATGGGCATCCGATTGGACGGAGCCTCGGCATTCGCCGGTGCTATAATTTCGCCGTATTACGACTCACTTCTCGTCAAGGTAGATTGTCTATGATGACTACTCGGCTACTCGGAGTATGAAGTAGATAAGTACTACGTGCACTAACTGCACATTATACTCTTCGTACAAATCATGAAAAACAAATATGGCCATTTTTAGCTCGTCGTAAATCGTTTACAAAGTCAGTTATATATCACTTATATATATATATATATATATATATATAATTTTTGCTAATTCATAAATATAAACAACAAAAGCATTTCATAGAAGAAATAATTCTAAATAATTATAAATCACATCGTGACCAAACATTGTTACATTGTGTGTGTGTGTGTGTGTGTGTGTGTGTGTGTGTGTGTAAAAATCATCGCAACCCAAAGCTGAAAGATATCAAGCACATGAAAAGTATACATGAGGAATGCATGAAAAATGTGACAAATAACAGATTGAATGCGGCGACGAAATGTTCACGACATCTAAATGTTACATGATATCTATATCTAACTAATGTTGATAACGAATAATCTGTTTCGTCAGGTGATCGCTCACGCCGGCGATCTCCAGTCTTCCTGCGCCAAGATGAACCGCGTTCTTCGTGAATTCCGTGTGCGCGGGGTGAAAACGAATATACCTTTCCTGCTGAATGTCCTGGAGAATCAAAAGTTCCTCAACGGTATCGTCGATACGTACTTCATCGACGAGAATCCTCAGCTTTTCCAGTTCCATCCGAGTCAAAATCGCGCACAGAAGCTGCTCAATTACATCGGCACGGTCCTGGTGAACGGCCCCAGTACGCCATTAGCGACTCAGCTGAAACCGGCGGATATCAAGCCGCATATTCCACAAATTGCACTAGGTACTTATGACCGATCACCTATGAATAGAGCAATAGTAGTTTGGGACAATGGTGTATGAGGATTCATCTTCGACTTCGACATTTGGTTTCATTCAAGCGAATCACTTAAATACACCTACTGCATCTTGGTGACGCAAAGTGTCATTTTATTTGCATCAAGTAAACCTTAGGCTACGCGTAGAAAATTTAGTTGAATTCAGATCCACAGTCAAATCTTAATCTTAATAAGCAAGACATTTCGCTCGAGATTATGCAAGAAAATCATTCCTAATAGGAATAATTAGGGCAGAAAGCGTACGAACAATATACTTTTATACTTATCGGTCAACAAAACGGTTGTCTTTTCTCTGTTTTCTTTTTTTTCTCTTTCATATGAATAGGATATCTTTAACTATATATATACCTTTCTAAAGAAGAATCGATCCAAAATTTAATCGTACGGTTAACTTCGGGTTAATGTCTCAAGATGATAATTTACGAGATAAAATTTTAAACAAAGATATGATTCTGATTCAAATAAATATTGATACGATAGTATGACAACAGAGAATTTTCAAGAGAAACATACATACGAAGAGATATTTGTTATTATTTTTATGGATTTACCTATTTTCGATGAAATTTTTCATTTTTATGGAATATCCTGCGAAATCTTAATTTCGATATTATAGAAAACAATGGATAGATATCACGTGTTCACTTAACGGTAACGATAAATTTTTGCTTTCTCCCAACATTTAAAGGAGACTTTAGATTAGACCGTTAAAATTTTTATTGTGTATTCTTTTTCTTTTGGTTTCTTAGTAAAATTCAAAATTATTACATCACCTCACATTGGGCTCATTGCACACTACGCGAATTGGTAAATGACGAACTCACGAAGTGTGTCGTCATACGTCTCTATTATTGTCACCCTCAGTTTAGTTTTAACAAATAACAATAATCAAAGCATGACCGGTATTTCATCTTCTCTCATTTCATGCACAATTAAAAAGGTTCATTCGTAATTAAAATCTTATTGATGTATCATCACCATGCGTTAGTTATAAATGGGATAATTCGAGACAAATCCCAAATATCTTCGACTCTCGAAGATTTATTTAGCCATCATATTTCCACGCAGTGACTTATTTCTATATATTTTTCTTTTAGATATTAAATTTCCGTTTGTAAACTTTATTGTTTATCGCATGCTTTTATCTTTTTGTTTGACAATTTTTTTAGACTTTGCTAAGCTTGCAGCAGCGGAAGAGACCAATGATCCTGACGCACCAGGTATGGTTACAGTACTATGTCGAATTAACTTTTTCTTTTTTTTTGTTATTTTCGTGTTTATACTAAAATCTAGTATTGTACACAGGTCGTGAAGACAAGTTAAACATGGGTACGAAGCAAAATTTTATGTGTTTTCGATTTGCTTATTTTCTTTCAGATTGGCACAAACCTCTTTACCGGGATTTGATATATATAATTTTCAGTTTTTCCAAATTTGATTTGTCACTTAATCCAATTTGTATAAATTCTAACCTTGATATATCTATGGATAAGCAAATGTGCATGTGCGCGCGCGCGCGCGCGTGTATGTATGATATAGAATAATATATAACTGCTATTAATATTAATATAAATATATACATTACAATATATAAATTCAAATAACAACATTAATTCGGAAACGGGCCCTTTAAACTTGCGTAGGCTTTAGTTGTAATGTCATGTATTATTATCGCTGTTTAAATTTTGACAACTATATTGTAAAACGGTCTATTCGACTGGCTCAATCGTTCATACTGGCTTTATACAAAAAAAAAAAAAAAAGAAAAAAGAAAAAAGAAAAAATTCAGAAACGCTCTTTGCTTTTGTTTCAATGCGCAGCAAACCTTGAAATTTGTTCATATTCCAGATTGGAGAGCATCGAATAAGAAAAGACGTTTGATTTAATGCCATATAACTTGATAGTCAACGACGAGAATATCTTTTAACATTTTAGTCAACTCATATGCCTTGCCATGTGTACAAGTATGAGCAATAAACATGATCAATATTTTCAAATGTCAGAAATAACATTTTTTTTTCACTTCTCGTATGTATGTACAGCTTCGTAAAGCATTTGCCAGCAGTATTGATGAAAAGCTTGCACAAGTAACGAGTAACGATCGCTTCCTTTGAAAGAAAAGGATCAAGCTAATCTCTCCTTTGTTGCGGCCTTTCAGATATCCTGGATCCTCCGAAAGGATTCCGTCATATCTACAAAGAACAAGGACCAGAAGCTTTCGCCAAGGCCATTAGACAGCACAAAGGTCTCTTACTAATGGACACTACGTTCCGCGATGCTCATCAGTCCCTTCTAGCGACTCGTGTACGTTCGCACGACCTGCTGATGATCTCTCCGTTCGTCGCGCACAAATTCAGCAACCTCTACTCGCTGGAGAACTGGGGTGGCGCGACCTTTGACGTGGCTCTAAGGTTCCTTCACGAGTGCCCTTGGGAACGTTTGGAAGATATGCGCAAAGCCATCCCTAACATTCCATTCCAAATGCTTCTGAGAGGCGCTAACGCTGTCGGATATACCAACTATCCCGACAACGTCGTCTTCAAGTTCTGCGAACTGGCTGTGAGGACAGGCATGGATATATTCAGAGTATTCGACTCGCTCAATTACCTACCAAATCTCATAATCGGTGAGTGCTCAAACGTAAGAGATTGAAAATCACATTGAAGATAAGCATTTCTGTCCTGCCCATTTCAATTTATTGTAAGGCATTAAATAATAAAGAATATAAATATGTGAGAGTCAAATTTCTACTTTTGCGAATGGTTGAGCTCGAATAGAAAATTACCACTTCGGGAGAAGCTATCCGAGAACTTTTACCACGAAGCTATGACAGCTTGAGACAGAGCTAGAGCTATGTTAATCTCGAAAATGTTTTCTCGCAACATCTATCATCGAGCTCAAACATTCCCTCAGGTATGGAGGCGGCTGGAGAAGCTGGAGGTATCGTCGAGGCAGCGATTTCCTACACAGGCGATGTAAGCGACCCATCGCGCACCAAGTACAATCTAAAGTACTACACCGATCTGGCGGACGAGCTGGTCAAAGCGGGCACGCACGTCTTGGCGATCAAGGACATGGCTGGATTGCTGAAACCTAAAGCAGCCGGAATACTGATCGATGCCATCAGGCAGAAGCATCCGGACGTGCCGCTTCATATACACACGCACGACACCGCTGGGGCTGGGGTGGCGTCCATGTTAGCCTGTGCCAGAAGCGGCGCCGATGTTGTCGATGTTGCCGTTGACAGCATGTCCGGCATGACCAGCCAGCCATCTATGGGCGCAGTCGTTGCTTCTCTACAGGGTAACGCTCAGAAAGCGCGTCTATTTTCCTACCTTCCTGCTGCCTTCCTAGCCTACACTACACTAAGGCACTATACGACGGCCTTGAAATTTTGCGACTGCCAATGCGATTGCAGGGACCGACATTGATACAAAGCTGAATCTGCCCGATGTCTCCGAGTACTCCGCATACTGGGAACAAACGAGAACGCTCTACGCGCCCTTCGAGTGCACAACGACGATGAGATCCGGAAACGCAGACGTCTATCTCAACGAGATTCCTGGCGGTCAATACACCAACTTACAATTCCAAGCTTACTCCCTCGGTCTGGGCGAATTCTTCGAGGACGTGAAGAAGGCGTACAGGCACGCTAATCTCTTGCTCGGTGATATCATCAAGGTCACGCCGAGTTCCAAAGTCGTCGGCGACCTGGCGCAATTCATGGTCCAGAACAAGCTGACCGCCGAGGATGTTCAGAACAAAGCCGAGGAATTGTCTTTCCCCAAGTCGGTAGTCGAGTTTCTTCAGGGTGCTATCGGTGAGCCCCACGGAGGGTTCCCCGAGCCGCTCAGGTGAGATTTTGCCATACGCAGCGCGACGCGACGCGACGCGACGCGACGCGACGCGATTAGATTATTCTTCAGCATTTTCACCTTCACGTCAAGCCTAATTCGCATTTATCTGCAATCTGTTCGAAGGTCGAAGGTCCTCAAAGATATGCCGCGCGTGCAGGGCAGACCAGGTGCGAGTCTGGCGCCGTTGGATTTTGTCGCCTTGAAGAAAGAGTTGCAAGAATCTCATCCGCACATGAGCGAGAAGGACGTTATGTCGGCTGCACTTTACCCGAAAGTAACGAAAGACTACTTGAGTTTCAAGGAACAATTCGGCCCGGTGGACAAACTGGAGACCAGAATTTTCCTCACAGGAGCCAAAGTAGGTGAGGTATTCGACGTTACGATCGAGAGGGGCAAAACTCTGGGTATTAAAACCCTGGCTGTCGCTGAGGACCTCACGAAAAATGGCGAACGCGAGGTGTTCTTCGAGATGAACGGTCAACTGCGATCGGTATTCATCAAGGATAAAGAAGCTGTCAAGGTAAACACTGCTGTTCTCCAACTGTTTTCACACTTTATACACTTGTTGCCTCGATCAGGTCAATCAGGTTTTCAATCTGATGATCGAAGCAGGATAAAAAAGGTCAACGACGATGGCTGAAGTAACAACAAAATTACAAAAACAAAAAGAAATCGAAAATTCGAGAAATCCAAATATGATCGAGAGAGAAATTCAGAGTCGACTGAACGCAAGTCAATTTCAATAGAGGCACAATACAAATTCTCTTATTCCCTACGCAGGAACTTCACGTGCATCCCAAAGCGACGAAAAGCGACAAGAACCAGTTGGGTGCGCCGATGCCCGGCGAAGTAATCGACATCAGAGTGAAAGTGGGTGATACCGTAGAGAAAGGTGCGCCTTTGGTTGTGCTATCTGCCATGAAAATGGAGATGGTTGTACAGGCACCTAGAGCAGGAAAAATCAAGAGTCTTGACATCAAGCTAGGCATGAGACTGGAAGGAGAGGATCTCGTTCTGACATTCGAATAGGCTGTCTTTCTCTCTCTCTCTCCCTCTCCCTCCCTCCCTCTCTCTCTCTCCCTCTCCCTCCCTCTCTCTCTCTCTCTCTCTCTCTCTCTCTCTTTCTCTCAAGAGAGAGAGAGAGAGAGAGCCTATAACGAGACCGGCCGTCTCTGGAAGAAGAAATTTGCAACTGCACTCGAACACACGAGATATATTTATTGCGGACACTGTCTGTACCTCGCGCAGTGATGCGTGTGTACATGTGCATGTGTCGTGACAGGTGATGACAGGTCAAGATTTTCAGAAATCTCCACCGTACGAAAACTTAAATCAATATCTTTGATCTAGCGATCAATGCGATCAATGCGATCAATGTCCTACAGTCGCGATCGAAACTGCCTGAAGAATTAATGCTGAATATATGACCTAACGATGACTTGAGCAAAGAATTTGACGATAAATCGTTGCAACATTCTCGATACAACAGCTTTCGAAAAAGGTTTTGGTACGATCAATTGGTGAATTGCATTTTTGCCAGATAAATTCGCATCTAAATACAATCGTACGAGACATACGTTGTTCTCCGTTTTTACGTTCTAAGATATATTACAGTGTAAATAACACAACTGTCCCGTAGAGATAATACAGAGGAATGCAATTTACTCGATTTACCTGAATAAAAAATCGATGTGCCCCCTAGAGGGGGAGAAAGAGAGAGGGAGAGGGAGAGGGAGAGAGAGAGGGAGAGGGGGAGGGAGAGGGGGAGAGAGAGAGAGAGAGAGAGAGAGAGAGAGTATTTATATAATATAATTATAATGTAAGGAATTCAGAAAAATTCTTCGTTATTATTCTCGGTACTTCAATGTATGTAATGTAATATGAATGTTAATGCGTGCATATTACATATAAAAATGATTATACCTCAGTACGCTCCGCTATAAATGTTGGTGATGGGCAATATACAAAAGAGCGGAAAAAAGATTTGAGTGTCTTCTTAAGCATGATCCTATATTAATTATAGTGTATATACATACATAAGCGATTACCCTGCTAATTTAATTACGATATCGAGCGAACAATTTCACGAACTATTTAGCAAGTGGAAAAAGATTCAGGGAACAAAGACGAGAATATTCTCGTGAGAAGCTTTGTCTCTGTCTTCAAGATCAGGATCAAATGTTATATCTTTCCATCTTACATCTTACAATCAATTATTAATCGCGTTTAGGGAAGATTTTACTCCTTTATAAACAAATACTAATACAAACTTTTACTAATGCTCTTTCTTTCTTTCTTTCTTTCTTGCTTTCTTTCTTTATGGATTTTGTGTAATTATTAGGTAACTTTTTATTCAGATTTGTATGTAAAAGTTGTATATGCATGTGAAACAATATTATACACAAAATATACATTTGATAGGAAAAATAATAAATTACCGATAAAAAAATGTATGCCGATTTATAGCGCAGCTGTGAATTTTGCACGTAGGCATAATATATCCATATATAATTTTTGGAAAAAAATTATGCAACAAATTATATGTTTTTTCCCAAAAGTTATGTATTACACTATTAGTTGTTACGTTTTATAATGCACGCATGTGAAATTATGTTTTATTCGTATGTCGTGTTTAGATACATTTTTAATTTTATTTTAATGTTATCTGTAGCAATTTTATTCTCATTCTTCCACTCGACAATAAATTTATTAAAATATTATCTAAAAAGCAGGAAAAAATTATGGAAAAAGAAATACTTTACTGACGATTTACATATTATATATATTATGTTAAATATTTTCTCATATTAAAAATGTTACATTTAAAATTTTGAACTGAAATATATATTTTTTCGAGAAACGCATGTGTTCTTCATTCAATCGCCTTGATATCGATCGTATCTGGCATAGTGTTGATCATAAAAATTGACACATCTTTTTAACATACTTAAAAAATCGGGTACGACCAGGAATCACAGGACAGGACTTTAGGGGACCATGGTCAATCAGACAAGTTGTAAAGTGTTCTGTAAAATTTGAAACTGAGACGAACGGAGTGTATCCATTTATTATAATAACCCATCATATACTCGAAAGGCGGAGATCGTAAAGAAGTTTCCATGATTCACTGCAAATATGCGAAAACGTGGCAATAGATTCGTGATTTTTACGTTCGGGCGTATACAGGTCTTAAGTGACAAGTGGTAAGAGAATATGTCACCGAACGTCAACAAATATATATGTATATATATACATGTGTGTGTGTGTGTGTGTGTGTGTGTGTGTATATATATTTAAAACATTGTATAAGTTAACATTTCTGACTAAACTTTTACCGGCGGGGAGGGGGGAGGGTTTATCGAAATCGATACAATATAATGACAATATAATTATATCCGTACTATAAATATGAAATATTGATATATACATATATATATATACACACACACACACACACACACACACACACACACACACACACACACACACAAACAAACACACATATGTGTATATATATATATATACACACATACATACATCATAATCGTAATAATTCTGCTCTGATATAATTAGCAATATCTGTCCGAACGATAAAGAGAATATTTTTTTTGTCTTTTGATAAAGTTCCTCGAGATTATATACTCGCTAAGAAGATCGGTCCCAAATTTCCCACACGCGTTGCGCGTTGCCATCCGTTAATAGAAACCTATTTCTTTTATCGCGGTGACTGCCGTCACACGATTTACAAGCTAAGGCTCGTTTTTCTTTTTCGGTGACTGGATACTTCGAAACCGTACTCCTGCGCGTTTATAAACACGTAACGCACGTAGTAACACGATACATGCGAATCCGGATGTAAACATATGTCGATGAGAAAAGTAGAGTGAACTAGTGAGAGACTTTGGAAGGCAAAGAGTGGACGAACTCTTAAAACTATCGCGCACGACCGATGGATTCTTTCCCGCCCGTTAATAGCATATTATTGCACACACTCGTGGGGCATCCGATAGTTCGGGCGGCGAGTCGATAGTTCGATAGTGATCGCTTGTTGATAAACTTCCCTGTTGCATTTGTCCGGGTGAAGTAACTCTTTGATAGCGAGATCGAAGTATAGATATCGTAAAAAATCCCGTACGAGACTCCCGTATACGAAATATTGTTTCAATATAAACGGAATAGACGAGAAACAATCGAAGCAAATCCACGACGCACAAGGGCGAAGTTTCAAGGTTGTCATATCTGATAAAATAACGCAACACGCGACTTAACTCCTTAAGTCCATCAAGGTTGCATCACACCAATCACGGTCGACGAGCACTTTTTTAATTTATATCGCGCTCATATCCAAGCCGAGCCGATCGGCTCTATTCTCACGTACGAAGGCCACGTCGTAAACTCACGAACGTTTCATTTTTGTTTGTTTAGTATTTGACTCATCTTCGAAACGCAAAGAGTTGATAGAGCGTCGGTCCGCAAGAATGCAGAAGTTTTGTACAGTGTACAGTATAATAAGAGAAAATATTCTAAAACGTTATTTTAGATTGTGCACAAGTTTAATGATCTGTTCATTATCTGCTGTGAGTAAAATTAAGAAGTAACAAACATGTAACATCATAACGGAGATGCAAGAAACGCGTATCGCTAATCCTTGAAGAACAGATAGAGAATTCAAGTTTTCGTTGTAAAACTTGCGCCAATATCGCCGCTGAAGCAACGTGCGTTCATTGAGTCAACAGGTTCTTGGATGTTAACACGTGGTCACATGTCCATTCGCGTTAATACGCCAATTAGAGAAGCCGCTCAACAAGCGAACATGTATCTCTTAAGAATCGGCTTTTAGTACAAACAGTAGATAAGTATTCAAGCATAGGTATTCAAAGTAGAAAGTGTAAAGTATCACAAGAATTACAATAATCGTATGTAATAATTACATTATCGTCGCAAAGATTAAAGACTTCTTGACCTTACTACATCGATCGCACAGTAATTATAAGCGCTTTAATCGCATCCCGCGCATCGAACACGCGCCGACACGAACGATAAAGGGATCTCTATCAAGTCGGATAACTCTCTGTGTAAATACATCAGTCTTTGACACAATAATTATAATAACACCACTGACAGAGTAAAGCCGTGAGAAAGATCGCTTTATGTGGCATGAAGACGAATTATTACTTATATAAAACACGATTCGAGTTTTGAACGCGATCGAGCGTAACTGCCTCGTAGCTGCCTCGCCTCGCCGGCGGGAAGGGGTGTCCCGCCCCGGATAAACTCTGCGAAGGAGGAGGCTTTAGAAGAAGAGAGGAAATGGATTTCGACGGAGTCCATTGATACAGATAATAGGTAATAAGCACTTATCGAGAGTATTTAGAAAGCAGCTCAGCAGAATCGTTCTTCTTGCGCGGCACAAGTTAAATCACTCTGACTGGGACGGGAGAGTAAAGGTCATTCTATAATGAGGTTGTAGTAGTATGCAGTAGGCAAATTGACCAATCACAGTCGATTATTCTTCGATCGTAATGAGAACAATCGATCGTGATTGGTCAATTTGCCTACTGCATACTACTACAACCTCATTGTAGAATGACCTTAATAGGTAACCATTTCTACATCATGTTTACAAAAGTGCCTGTTTCAGTGATCGGTGTGTGTGTGTGTGTGTGTGTGTGTGTGTATAATATATATACGCAAGTTTTGATTACGAATAACTTTTTGTTGTGAAACTTTAAATATTTATATCTCTGGAACCAACATTAATATCAAATATTCGTGACTATTATATTAATGATAAATAATCGATGCATACATACATAATACAACTAGTACGTTTATATCCAAGATAAGATAAGATTCTTCGCACGGCGAAGAAATCAATGAAGAATATTTAATCGTCGCGTGAAGAGCGACGTATCTGAAAATCCAAACTGAACATTCATGATGTGACGGTAGTGTCACGCGCGACAATAAGTTTAATCTACGTAAAATTGGAAATCCGCTCGATTCCAGCTCACAACATTGCTCAAGTAGAAATACTGCGACTGCAACTGCAACGACTTTATATTTAAAATTTTGCTAGAATTAGCAGTGATTAACCAACATTATTATCAAATTTCGATCATTAATATTTTTAAGCCCACGTGAACGTGCGTGCACCGAACCAATTCCCTTAGGCCATACGATTGATTTCCAAGATCTTTAATCGAAGCATCACATACAAACATCACATTAACTGCCGATTAAGTCGCTGTAGCTGCTTGCGGCTGAGGCGGCATCGGCGCCTGTGTATTAACATTTGGCCTATAAAATCGGTTGACTAATTGTTTCAAACTCATTACAACGCCTAGCCCGGTTCCCTGTTCCATGTTGATAAACGAGTCGAGATTATCCTTGCACGCTGAAACGTTCCAAGTAAAGTCAATGAGACAGGAATGTCATGTACATACGAATAGACACGAGTATACACGCACGTATGCAACGTTTGCAAAATTGTGACATAATCGAGATAGAAAACGTGACCTCGTGATTAAAAAGGATGCGTGTCGAATACATGTGTCAAAAGGTGGGACACTTTTAAGTAAAAGCTAACAAATAAATACACTAGAAGGAACTAGAAGATTTGTATAATTTTTGATCCTTGTCCGCCTTAATCGACCGATTAAATTAATGATGAAACAATCGAATTAAGAAAATGCCAAGAAAAATAAGACATTGTTCTATCGGTCGCTTTCTTCGCCCTGGGAAGAAAAGTCACTCGATTTAATTCTGTGCAACCGAAACAATTGACCTGACGCTGGTCAAATTGCAAAATAGACAGTTGTCGCTTCGATTGTGCGACACAATTTTACAAGCACGTGCGTATGACGATCGGTATAAATTGTATTAATCTATCGATATACTTGGTGTCGAGATCGGTGGATAATCCGGCGGTGTTTTTATCCATGTGCCATCCTCGCGTTTCATGTGATGTCGATCTGACGCGAATTGTTGCAAGTATACGCTAGCGGGCACCAGGCGGAACCTTCTGTGATACTCGGGCCGCAACGCTTCGTCGGATCGAAAGGTTTCGGTGGCGTATTTCCAGAAGTGTGTGGGAAACGGCAGAGAACTCTCTAAATCGTACACCACCGCCCTTTCGTCGGGCGCGTAGATGAGAATGGCATGGTAATCCTACAGAGGCAAAGCAACATCATCTCGCATGAAACATCGCAGAGCGAGGGAGGCCCTGCGGTTCCTTAATCAATTATCGTCCTCCGACACACACACACACACACACACACACACACACACACACACACACACACACACGCACACGCACACACACAGTACTGACCCATACGACTAATTTGTCCTCGTCCTTTCCAGCCCGCTGACGCCACAGAGGAACGCTTCGTCGTGGGTTGCTTATGAAGGCAACATGACAATATTGTAATTCAGACGGATGTCTGGTCGCTACATCTTGACAGAGTTTCCATACGTTTTCCTCGCTGAAATTGATCATATGGCCCTTTATTCTCGATCGAAAACTCGTTCGGTTGATCTATTCTTGAGCACGCGAATTATAATTTACAAGCAAATAATCGTGACGATCGATCATCACGTTGGTACTGAGCAAAGAAATATTCAAGGCAAAATACAAAGTCATAAAATAATATGCGTATTATGTATATTTTATAATTATTATTGAACTCTAAAAAGACACACACACACACACACACACACACACACACACACACACACACACACACACACACACACACACACACACACACACACACACACACGCCCACGCACACACACACACGCACACGGACTACATTTACTACATTCACTGCGTTTACAATACATGCCCCTACTATGTTAATTTTAGGAACACCCACCCTACAACAACTCCTACATACTTGATTACACAAAACAGTTTTAACTTGATCCCCCACAACCTTTGCTGGATATTATAAACTTTAAGATGTTATAAAATTCAAAATAAATAGAATACACGATATAGACATTAAAATAAAGCAAATGAAATAAGTATCCGAAATAAAATTTTTCTTTCTTTAATTTAAGAAACTACTCAGTGCCTTGGTTTTTCTTTTCAACTTTTTCTTTTCCTTGTATCTATTTTTCTACATACATCACTGCAAATAAATTTTGAAAACAAATCAGCAATAACATTAAGAATTATTAAACTACATATACACTGTAATGTGTGTATGTGTGTGTGTGTGTATATATATAAACACAGTCACTACAACTACAATTATAATTTACACAAAAGTAAAAATCATATGACACATTATTGTTAAATACATGCTGGTAAAGATTGTATATAAATTATAATTAATAAACACTATAAATCCTTTTGAAAATAATATATGAGACAAGTATGAGAGAGATATCTTGATAAAAAAATAATAATTGTAATAGCAAGAGTTTTGGAAACATAATTCATGTTCAATCAATATCTTGTAATTGGACATAATATATTCTTCTCAGTGCGACATATTCTTAACTGAAAATATCAACCGAGTATAGGTAAAATAAATAAATTAATATCTACAAAATCCTACGACAGAATGTGCTGAATGCGACTCTGCGATTAATATACTGATTTGATCTAAAAAGAGAAAACAGCTATTAAATAAATGATACATATTTTCTCCCTTTTCAAAAGAAAAAAAAAAAAAAAAAGTGTTATCAGTGCACAATATATATACGGTATACTGAAAACGACACAATAACAAATAGAGTAGAAGGGGACGGCGACATAATAGGAACAGGATTTATTAATCTGCCTCTAAAAAGCGCTGTGAAAATTGTGAGGATCGCCAGGAACAGTGATAAAAATAGCGGCGCAGCTGTTAAGTCGTGATTAGCACAATAATAAAAAGCCAAGAAATACTATTAGTCCGGACTAGTTTACCGAATGAGCAACCTTGCGTGTCCTTTTAGCAATTATAAGAAAAAGGAAACCAATGTGAACTCGTGCAGTGTTCTCGTGCAAGTGGTTCGATACGACAACCGCTTTGCGTGTCGCTTGCGTGTCGTGCACATTATCTATCGCATGCATTATTAATTGTAATAAAAACGACTCGTATATTCGCGCCACTTGTGTGCGTGTGTGTGTGTGTGTGTGTGTGTGACCGACCATAAGCGAACTGTCAACCGTCAAACGAGACGGTTCTCTCCCGAGAGTACACAAGTTCAATCCGAAAGTAGAGCACAAAATACAAGCAAGACAATCAACAAATGCAAACAATCGCACGAGTAACACACAAAGTAGCATATACGATACACGTGTGTCACACATCACTAGATACGTGCTACGTGATCGCACTCGGTTCGCACCCACCTTTGAGATGCATCTATCTAAACACCACGAGGCTGCATTCGGAAACGTTACCCGCGGATATTCACCCTTTTTCGTTTTTCTGCTTCTCTCACATAAGAGCAGCAACATAAGAGATGCAGCCGAGTAATGTTTTCGAACGCAGCTCGGAAGTGCCGTCGGCAAACCTAATTTGAACACGTTCGAATTGCGCGCGGCGGCGAGAAATCATCGAGGCGCGTAGTACCGCGATGATGGCCACGCGCTCGGGCGCTCGCTCGACCGTCCCCGCGCCCGCGCCCGCGCCGCAACATATCGATCGGAGCCGCGGTGCATGCCGCAATACGACGCGTTTGTTTGCCCAAGAATCGATTGCCGCCCTAGGGCACGCGGCCACATGGCGTTACGCGGACCGCCGCCGTGCGCGAAATGATGATACCCACCAGTAGCAGCTGGTGTGCACGCAGTCGGACGCCTTCGTGAACAGCGGCACCAGGGGTTTCGTGTTGCCAGTCACGCGAGACTCCGTAGCCATCCTACGTTTGCGGACGCTCCCGCCGTACGCGGGAACAACACGATGCCGAGCCGAGATCCGCGAGACACGCGAGTCGAACGCGTCGAACACGACACACACGTACGTACGCACGCATGCACGCACGCACGCACGCACGCACGCACGCACGTACGTACGCACGCACGCACGTACGTACGCACGCACGTACGTACGTTCGTTCGTTTTAGCACCGCGTGCCTCGGACGAATCGCATGCACTCCACGAGCCTCATAATAAACAGACGCCCGTCAACGATCGTGTTTCCTTCGTCTCGGGCTTCCTCAACCGCGAACCATACCACCGACCATCCGGAACATTATCTATCCGATCACTGTGCGCCTCGACGTGCGACTCACTCCACCGACCGACTTCCCTGTGTCTGTATGCAACTCACATCGATGGCCCCACACGACTGCGCAAACGCGGTGCACAGTTGCAGCACACTGCACCGTGCTCGGCGTGCTCGCCTCGGCCCTCGGCTCGGCCGGCCTACGAACAGTGCGCCCACAGTAGCGGATACACGTGGCGGTAGAATTTCATATATTACTAGGTTGATACCTCGATCAACATTGTATTATGGGAAATAAAATATTAAGCACCTCATCACGCGCATATACTTCTTGACTTTTTAATTAAAAATACGGGGAAATCTTGATTAGAGATTGAGAAGCACGACTTCCTGTACGTTACCAAGCATTTCTAAAAACTTGTAATACAGCCTTGTACGTAACTGCAAAAAATTACATGCCTCAATTATAACATACTTTACGAGAAGAAAATACTCACTTATCGTGATACATATATTTCGCACAAGTCATCCTTTTCTGTTCTTCACTGAACTGGATCTTGTAGTAAATAGAATCGTTCTTGTGTCATGTAATGATATGACATACATACAATAACTGATAAGGCCTGGTCTACAATAGGTGTTGTAAGCTGTAAGCCGTAAGAACTGATTATAACTGATTATTTTTGTAACAATCGACTGTGATTCGCCAATTCTTACGGCTTACTTACAGCTTATACGACACGTATTGTAGAATGACCTTGATAATGATAAACACAGTGACGTTAGAGTCAGCTTAGATCTATATTTCGAAGTACGACGCAGAAAGTGTTTCTACGTTTCAGTTTCAAGCTAGTTTGACGAACAGTTTTGTCTCAACTCAATTTTCCATCTATACTTGTGCGTAAGATAATATTGAGACAATGGCCATAAATGCTGCAAGAGCTGTACTTAGACAAGGAAAAAGTGCGTTATTAATATGTGATATTCAAGAATCATTTGCTAAGGTTGTAAAAGACTTCGACAATTTCGTTAAAAACTCCTCCAAAATGGTAAACTATTAGATATTGTATTTGTCAAACATAAATTATCTAAGTATATATCGAAAAGTTCAATAATTTAACATATGTATATAAGTTGAAGGTTATGTTACTTTTCTATGATTAAATTTATGTATTGTATGTGTAGTTTACTTTTAAATTAATATTAATAATATATTACTCGCTACTATTTGTTGTTGTGTAAAATATAACTATGTACATATAGGTCAATGCTTTGAGAATCCTGAACATTCCTATGATAGTTTCTGAACAGAATCCAAAAGGTCTAGGAAAAACTGTTACCGAAATTGATATTTCCAGTGCTAAAGGACCTTTTGCTAAGACCCTATTTAGTATGTGCACACCTGAAGTAAGTGCATGTATATTTTATATTATTCCAAATACAGGTGTACGTTGGTCTTATTTTCTTTAGATACGTAAAGAACTTTCAACAATTTGCGGCGGCCAAGCACCAGAATCTATCATACTAATGGGCCTTGAAGCACACATATGTGTGGAAAATACAGCTGTTGATTTAAGAATAGATGGCTATGAGGTTCATGTTGTAGCAGATTGTTGTGTGTCGCGCACTCAAGAAGATCGACTACTTGCTTTGCAGGTAGTTACATAGTAAAATATATTCCTTTTAAAATATATATACACACACACACACACACACACACACACACATATATATATGTATTTTATTTTTCACAGAGAATGCAGAACATAGGATGCCATATAGCTACTTCTGAAAATGTCCTATACAAATTAATGCAAAATGCAAATCATAAAGAATTTAAGAAAGTACTGTCTCTTGTTAAAACACCAATTGCATACACAGGACTTGTGCCCATCTCTAAGGTGTAAATGTACCTGGAGTATCTCTGTTTCAACTTTGTACTCTTTATACCAGTACATTTTTTCGATATATTTTACAATAGTTGGTCATGATGATTTTTGAGATGAAAAGTAATCAAATATTTTATGAAAATATGCATATTTTATTCATACTTCAGGATACAAGTGTTTAACACGTATTGTATGAATTATTATATTTATGATTATATTATTATATTTGGTACTCGGACATGTAAATATTACATTGGTACAAAAATAAAAGTATAAATTAAACTAAAGTATAAAGTACATACAACAAATCCTGAATCCTTTCTTGCATTAATGAAACATATCGAGTTGGATTAACTTTCGACCCTTTATTTCATGCCTGTTGAACCAAATCCTCCTGCACCTCTATTTGTATCACTTAGAGATTCTACTTCCTCTATTTTAGGATATACGATTTTCTCACATATTAATTGAGCTATACGATCACCAGGTGCAATTTCAAAATCATCATTACTGTGGTTAAATAATAGTGCACTTAGATTACCTCTGTATCAAAACAAAAAGTGAATATTAGTTTTTAATATACCGATAATAGACCTTTAGAATTCATAGTAATTTTATGTACCGGTAATCTGCATCTATGACACCCGCACCTACATCTATATAATTCTTCCATGCTAATCCAGATCGTGGTGCGACTCTGCCGTACGTACCAGGAGGAACTTCTATTTGCAAGTCTGTTTTAACCAATTCTTTCCCACGCGCTGGTATAACACATCTGTAGGCGCTGTATGTAAAAAGATATATATATATGTGTGTGTGTGTGTGTGTGTGTGTGTGTATGCAGATATAAATCTTTCATAAAATCATTTTTCAAGAACAATCTATCACAACTAGATTCTTTACTAGATACCAAAACTTATTAATTCAAATACCACAGACACTTGAACCATCTACAACTGATGAAACAAAAAGTTGCATACGTGTGTTCTTATTCGATCAAGTTGCTTATCATCATGTACTACAATCATTATTAGCAGTTATAAGTATTGTTTATCTGTTCTTGGCAATTGACAGCGTTAACATCATTCTGAAGTAATGTACCTTCGCAAGTCGTAACCTGCCGCGTACTCAGATCCTTTCATCGGCGCAAATGCTTTCTCCGACAATTTTGCGAATTTCAATACCACCTCCTTGTTTTCTGACATGATAAATTCGTTTCTTGAGGATATCTGTCGCCCGCTGCTCGCGCCGCTCGTTCCGTATTATCACGAATCTCAGTCAGTGTGCCGCACTTTGCCGCGCTTTTCTGCCAGTTTGTCAGTACTACCAAAATGAAGTAATGACAAACGAAATGCGCGACTGTTTGTACGGCCCCTTGCACAATACCAGGGCTGCGTTCCGATATTCACTGCCGGTACTGAAGATCTATAATATATGTGACATAAAGTATATATTTTCAATACTAGCAGTGAATATCGGAACGCAGCCCAGGTAGCAAGCAATAAGAATAAAAATAGACCAATTACAATCGACTATTACAAGAATAATCTATTGTGATTGGTCTATTTTTATTCTTATTGCCTGTTGCCTGGCATTGTGCAAAGGGCTTAATTCGTTGTATTATTATATATATATCGTATCAATTTAATTTTTGACACTAAAGTAATATGCATACGCTGGCATTATACAATCGCATCATATTGTTGGGAACTTATTCGATTTGTATAATAAAATATTTATATCATGGCTGCGTCCCGACATTCACTGCCAGCCTAACTGAAAATCTAAAATAGTATACGTGACACAAACTATCTATTTTGCCGATAGAACGCAGCCGATGTATTGGTTAAGCCGCGAAATTTAAACGTACCAAATTTCTTATCGTCTTAAACGATGCAAAGTGTAGAAGAATTACATCTGACAGAACTCTAATAAAAGTTGATGTTCCTTCACTTAGCTCTTTGTATCTAACTATATTTTTCGCAATTTCTTATAAAAATAAAAAAAAAATGCGTTAAATATTGTTGAAAAATAACACACAATGGTACAACATCGATAGAATACATTCAAACATACATGCATACATATGTATGCAGCATGTACGGATGCGTACTCAGCGAATAATATTGATACTAGAGAATTATAGCTACGAAACAATAGCTCCATTATTATCACAACGTTGTTGATATCAGTAGTAATATATATCTCACTGACCTCTCACGCGACCGCATAAAAGTCCCGTTGACATACAGAAACCCCCATTGTTCGCGTATAAAACAGAAGCCAAAAATGTGCGTCGGCACATCTGATATAAACTCTGAGAGAAACTGCTTTCCCGCATGCGACGGTGCTTGCATGCGCTCGACCGACTGCGAATGCGCGTGCATGGTTCGCGCGCGCGGCTTTTGAGATCACGATGAAATCGATACTTGTACATTACCGGCAATTAACACCTGATTGATCATCGCGAAAGAGTCCCAGGTTGTGTCGACGGAGACCCTCGAACTTAACCTTACGTTTTTTTTAATAAAGCACGATGCGTCGTGCATGATCCAGCATGATCGTTGATTGCTGCACGCCGATAACGATCGGCAAGTAACAGTTCGTCCGGGTGAACTCATGGCGAACGATCGCCGGGAGATCTTGACATCGATATAAGCGAATTTTGAAATCCAAGTATAACACATTTTCTTAAGAATCAAGAATGAGAACAAACATGTATATGCATCGTTAGCAAGCGGACTCTGTGTCAACCATTTTTGATATCTCCTAAATCTCTTCAGTACCCGGCACATTATCCTCGCTTTGTCTGAAAGTCTGAAAACCTCCTAGCTGTCTTATTTTTAAAGTAAGCGAATGCTTCCCCTCCCTTTTTTCTCACCGCGGGAGTATTCACAGCCGATATGCTGTTACCCACCGTATCGGTAAATGGATTATACGCGTATATATACCGTCCGCTGCGTTATATTAATCGAACCGTTTACGGTGTGCATTAATTATGTGTGGTACGCGCACCACACACTTTCGTTATACGCGATAGCACAAAGAGGTGTTTTCGCTTCCTGATGCAACTCCGTGATATTACTCCAAGTAAATCGTTGCCGTAAAGTTCATCACTCGATACTAATCGAACTAATCGACAACTGATGATATCGCGACTAGGGCCGTGTTCCAAAATTACCACTGCCAGGTACTGAAAATATATATAGTTTGTGCCACGTAAACTATAACTTTTCAGCGCTGGTAGTGAATTTTCGGGACACGGCCAAGCTCGACGAACGTTTTTTTATATGGGAAAACGGTGAAACTGTCATGGGTTATTCCGAGTCATGTGGTCTGTTCTTTAATTGTAGCTGCACTGTTGAACTGGTGCGATAAGTTAAAGTGAGACAAATATAGGTTTTCTCACTCTAGCTTATTGCACTAGTTCAGCAGTGCAGCTACAAGGAACAGACCAATATGAGTTTATTTGAAAATGAACGGATAATGTACATACCCAGGAAGAAATAAGAGTCGAATAGACATCGAATCGACATCGATTAGCCGTCGATGACGTCTAAAGCCAGCGGCACACGGTGCTTGTTTTTGTGCTGGATTGCTTGCTGGATGAAAATACTGCGTTCTGATTGGTGCATTTCCATCCATCTTCGGAAATGCACCAATCAGAACGCAGTATTTCCATCCAGCAAGCAATCCAGCATGAAAACAAGCACCGTGTGCCGCTGGTTTAAAAGACGTCGAATCGACGTCTATTCGATTTCCCATTTCTCTCTGGGTACGTAATGTACATTATAAATGTGAGCGTATCAACGGGTCGTATCGTATTACATGACAAAGTCCACAGGTCGCACGTCTCGTCATACGCCGGAAGTCGCCAAGCATACACCTAATTGATCATCGCAAAAGAGTCCCAGTCGTGACCAAAGTGTGTCGACGGAGACCCTCGAACTTAACCTTACGTTGTTTTTAATAAAGCACGATGCGTCGCACTTCGATAAGAAAATATGCATGTTGGCCTAGAATCCGTTTCGGCTGATTTCACATGTAAATGCTGGAAAGGTCGGGCCGCGTTTAGGTAAGGTCAATTCACGTATCCCGATAATTCCATATAATACGAGATCTTCTTCCCAGAAGATCACGTATTATAAGAGATCGAAAATCGTATTATAAGAGATCGAAATCGTATTAAAAGAGATCGAAAAACTTGAAGCAAAGTTATTAGTCCAGCGGTTCAAAAATATTTCGGATGAAAAAAAACGAAGGGGTTTTATATGTGAATGTAATTACGCGAAGTTTCTTTGCGCATTCTCTGAGTAGAATGTTTCGAAATTCATTCGTATTGCGTATAGCATCGTCCTTTCGTCGTCAAGCCAAATTGAGAAAAATTTAAGATTTTTCTAAATCAGATAAAGGGGGGGGGGGAGATTTTTCTAAAATTAAATAAAGGGGAAGCTGGAAAGATAATTGATATCGATGCCTTCTGTAAAATGAACTTAATTGGGATTTGATCTAGGATGACTTTGTAAAACGAATTTAGGATTGATTTAGGATGATTATAGGTGGTTATGTCCTATATGTGACGTGAACTCGTGAAAAGTGAAAATTATCTAATGTAAAAGCATATGGATGATATTTCATATTCATTTTTCACGAGTTCACACTAGACGAAAAGATTCGTGATCGATACCCTTCATTATTCATTTCGGATGCTTTCCAACAAGAAGAGCATACTGCCGTTTCATTGGCTGCGTATCATCCTTGAGATGGCACGTAACCAATGGAATATTCTTTGTTGGAAAGTATCCTTTGCATTGTGTTACACTTTGAACGAAGTAGATATATTTGATGCTTGGTAAGAGTGAAAAGGAGAGAGAAAAATTGCGAGAAAGTACAGAAGGTGTAAACAGTGGAACTATAAACAGACGTATTCATTTTATGAATTATTTGCAAACTTTCAATATGTCAAGTAAACACAAGGGTGTTTTTTTAATTATGTGATTTCATGATGCGTATATAGTATTTTTTAAAGAACAGCGATCGTGGTATGCATTATGGATTGTGTTAAAATAATAAAAGTGCAATAACCATTGATTGGATACTTTATATCTATTAATAACTGAGGTTAGTATGCAAAACAAATTATCCTAGACTCATTAAGATGACGGTGGACAATTTAATTTTGATTATTGTATAAAATCTGTTTGATACAAAAAGTGTCGCGTATATCAATCTATGATGAGTAAATTTTTAATTCTAGATAAGCTTTAAATGCATTTAATACATATAAGTTAATTACTTACACTACTTGTCGAACTTCGCAATATATTGTAATATAATGTCTTATATCTTATAATTTTAATTCTGCATAAAAGATTAACGACTATTGAGTTTGACTTATTTAGTGACTTATTTTGGTAAACTTTGACTTATTTAGGTAAAAGAAATAAAATTCAACTTATTATCTCATTTTAAGTGTGCATGGTTTTTTGTTTAGTTTGTTGGAGTTAAAATGTCCAATTCAGAAACTGGTATGGGATGTATTAGCGAGGTAACACTTGCAATTAGTAAAGCTAGAAGTTCTCAAGCAGGTACAGTGAGAGTCCTCGATAGTCCAGACTCTGATGGATCCGGCCGCTCAAATTCATTTACCATACAACAGTTTGATTATCCTAACGATAATAATGCCAACTCAAATATTTTACAATCACCTCTCACCAATGAAGACTTGAGAATACCTATTGTCGGCTATGAAATTATGGAAGAGAGAGCTAGATTTACGGTTTGTGAATTTTATATATATTATCGATTCTATATGGCCGTATTATTAGTTTATATCGGAATACACTTTAAATTATTTTGAAGGTAGATATTTCTTTTCCTATAACTCTTTCTTTGATTCCTCTTGCCTCGATACGCAGGTTTACAAGCTTCGAGTTGAATTGAAAAATGGTGATTGTTGGTTCGTGTTTAGAAGATACACAGACTTTGTTCGATTATTAGCTCAATTAAGAAGGCAAAAACTTCCTATTGCCCATCTGTCATTACCAAGGAAAAAATGGCTCGGTGACAATTTTGCGCCAAGTTTTTTAGAACAAAGAATACTTGGACTTCAGACATTTGTTAACGGTATATTAAGTAGCCCCATCCTCATAGGTGTCTCGTGTGTGAGGGAGTTTTTTTGTTTGGATGAACCTCCTGTATTATCTGACACAGCAGAGGAATCTAGAGTGAGTTTCATATATACAGACAATTTTGTTTGTACATCATTGTGTATTCTTTGTGTTGTTTTATGAATATTTTACTTAATTTTAGGCAATATTTGAAGCATTAGAAGATACGATATATCATTTGAGGCAGCAATTGAGGGAGCGCGATACTGCACTTGCATCTGAGAAAGCTCTGTGTAATGAATTCCGCAAAAAGCTTCATCGCATACTGAGGTAAATAACAAGAGATATAATTGTAAATATCTCCCTTTTATAAGAGATATTTTTTATGTATTACAGCGAAAGACAGATCTGTTCGAAATGTGGTGCATCCCCCTAATAATAATTTTACAATTTAAATTAAACCTGATATTAGATCGAATAAAAGTTACTTACAGTTATATATTATTTACAATGTATAAAACGATGTTACATTATGAAAAGACATATTTTCTAGAAAGATGTTTGTTATATAAGATATTCTAAAAAAAGGTGATATTTTATGGACAGATAAGATATTAAATATCATGTTGGCATAACTTTTTACAGTGAGACAGTAAGCTATGTTAAAATTTTATTATTCTAGGATTTTAACTTTCGACGAAACATATTTGGCAACATTTTTTCATAATTTACACGGCATATTACTAACGGCATCTTTCCTAAATTTACATGCCTTATATAGACTTTCTTCTGTACATAATGATATTTACAATTTACATGTCGGAAGTGCTCTTATATCAAAGAAAGAAAGTAGCGTCAGTTAATTTAATATGTGAACTTTTTATATATGGGACGATATTTTTGTTACATAATTTTCGATATTTATAATAATCTCACGTGAAATAATTCACCGTTAAGCTTATAAAAGTATAAGCATAAATTGAAAAAAGTATCGAAAGAAACAGAACATAAAGGTTGTACGGACTAAGATTTTACTTTTTACAAGCCATTTAGCATTTTGGATATGAAATATTATTAGATATAATAAATGTATGATATTGTATATATAAACTTTATATATATTACAATTTATTATATTATAATTAATGTTCTATCGTCGATATTTATTATATCTACATGTTCATATATAAAGTAAATATAGATATTACAAAATATTGCGCACTATCGTAACAAATATAATAACAAAATGTTATTTTCCTAAGCATTTACATCTTGTATGAGAACATTCTATCAATTGTATCGATATACACTTTGTGTAAAACACTTTAATTAATTCTGAAAATATATAAATATCTATGCAAGCATTTTTCTTAGCATAGCATAGGGAATATTGTTAATTCTGCTCACTCCTGTCGTATAAAGATTCAGGTTCGTCAAGGCACATTTCGGGTAATGAAGGAAATAACTATAGAAAACACACACACACACACACAGTGTGATTTCTTGGCGAACGACAAAATATCTAGTTCGAACAACGAGTATCTTCGAGTATTACATGAGCAAACATTATTACTTATGTACATCGATGGTGAATATCTGATTAGTCTCCTTTGTCTGGCGCGACGACTAGGCACAATGCTTGCACGAAGTATGTTAATTTGGCTGAAAAAGAACATACGTAAAAATTCATGTCATTCATAGTGGATAAGTAAAATTATACTCATCATAATTGCACGGCAATGATGCGCTTGTTTTATCTTTACATTCAACCTACATTCACCTACCTGCTAAAGTACTTGTGGTCTTCTTGTACACGTAGATGTGATAAACGACGATACCACATAGGATGAATAGGAGCGCAAAGAGATACTTGACCGACGGTTCATAGACTATCGGTAATACCGCGAGGAAGATGGAGATGCATAGCACCAGCCAAGGTATCACGATGGGCACAGAATACGGTCTGTGGGCGTTAGGTTTTGTTCGTCGCATGATTATCAGCGATACCATCGCTAATCCGTAGAACACCCACGTGAGGAAACTGGCGAACTCTATGAGTTCGATTATGTTGCCCACCAGCAGACAGACGAACGTGAGCATGCCCTGAAAACCCACGGCCGCAGCCGGCGTCATTTTCTTAATGTGCACGTAACTGAAGACACGCGGCACGTGGCCCTCTCTTCCCGCAACGAAACAGAGCCTTGACACACCGAATTGCACGCTAAGGGCGCATCCGAAAGTTGACAGCGCTACGCCGAGCGGTATCAGGAAGCCCATCCAAGCTGGTAGAATCCGATTCGCCCATAGAACAGCCACCGCCGGTGCGCTCACCATCTCCGGTGTTGTTAACACCGCCATGTACATCAAGTTCATCGACACATAGAGAACGGTGATGGTAGGCACCGCGATGAGGATGCTCCTGCGTATGTTAATCTCAGGCTTCTTGATTTCCTCGGTGACGATCGAGGCCGAGGTCCATCCGTCGTATGCCCAGAGACCGCTGTAGAAAGCCAATGCCACGTTGCCGATCGACGTGGTGGTGCCGCGGAAGGGATCCTCGAGTAGCTGCGTATGGCCGGTACTCAGCCACCATATCCCACCAGCTATCACCACTATGCAGGCGAACACTTTGCATATGGTGAATACGTTCTGCACCTTCACATAGAGCTTCACGCTAGTGAGATTGATATACGTGATTACGCCCAGTGCCATGATCGCTATGAGCTTCTTCAGCGTCGCCATGGACCCGGGGGGTAGGTCACCGAGGAACCCGGTGAACGGCTGCACGCTGTACTCCGCGAATGTCAGTATAATGACCGCCACTTCCGCCGGTCGCAGCAGCATCACGTAGATCCAGGAGCATGTGAACGCCGGTATCTGGCCGGCGTAAGCGTGCAGAGGCCCAAAGGCCTCGATGAAGTATGCGTACTCTGCGCCGGAACGCGGCACTACGGTACTCAGCTCGGCGAAGGCCAACGCGCCCAATAGGGACAGCACACCGCAGCTGACCCAGACGATCAGACAAAATCCCACGGAACCGGAGCGCTCAAGGGCGCTGGTTGGCGATACGAAGATCCCAGAACCTGGAGAGCGGGGGCAACAATGTTGGGATTTAGTTAGCCAGAGATACATGTTAGTCAGGTTAATCGAGTATCGGGTATCGGGTGCGGCGATCAACTAGTAGTTTCATGTCACGTGGGTGACCGATTATTAACCTTTATTAACCTTCCTCAGCATTTTTAACCGCATATAAAATTGTCACATTAATTGGCGAGATATCCAAGATGGTCGGTCGGTTAACGATCTCTTTATTCTCGCAAGAGCAATTCTTAGAATCGTCTCACGGACCACAACTGACTGAAAATTATGAACCGTATCGATGAACCGCTGACAAAAAAAAAAGCTTGACAAAAAGTCGTCGACAAAAAGGTACGTGTTGTTGAAAGACTGAAAAATCCCCTTCCGAAGGGGATCTGTTGTTAGAATTTTGAGAAAATCGCATTTGATTTCGAAGTCGCAATGCTCTGACTCGCCGACACAATCGAACTCTCGAGCTTTCTTTCACTTCTTTCTTTGACACCCGGTATCTAGTTAAGATCACGAGGAGTATATTCTTGATATACCGCCGGGTCAATCATTAAAATACAAAAGCTTCAATGTGTGAGGCGGTGTCTTATTTGGACCCATACAATTATGCAATTACTACCGACTGCTCTTCGAATATGCTCATCGTATGTACTTAAAGGCCGCCGGATCGTAGCCGTCGGAGAGTGCCTAACGAATTCCTTAATTTGTGGCACATTGTTAATTATTATGTCAGTGTCGCTTTAAAGAAACACTCAACGATAGATTGTGTAGTATTTTGTGATTACGTTATCAGAGAGCGTGCAATATGTAACTCTCGTGTGTCATACGCAGACATACACATACGGACATTTCGGTACATTTCGTCACGTTTTCACGATCGTAACTGGTCGGAGTGAAAATAAAATTCGTACAAGAGAGCACTTTCACGTTCATTCCGCACGAGATTGGGAAAAATTCGGCCAGTGACTTTTCTCGCTGCTAAAAATACCGCGCTGCCTCAAGCTGGAAAGCATTGTTTCAGAGCGCGGAGGAATCGCATAGAAAATTGACGCTTGGCTAAAGCTTCTCAATTCTATCATATCCTGTTGTCCTTTCATTACTTCCGGAGCAAACTGTTATAACTTTGTTTGTTGTTGATTCTCGATCGTGCAATTTTAAGACACACCAGCGGCCAATTCCAAGCGAACGGAAGGGAATAAAGAAATACCCGACACAATCTTCAGACGTAACCTTTGGTTTGAAAAATCGGACGTCTATATCTGTAACTTGGTGTTAGTATGTAAATTGCATTCACCGACGATTCCTTTCACTTCCCCACTCTTTGCAGAAAGATTTTCCATGGTTGAGTGGAAACTGCGTGCATTATCATCTCCACGACGAAGCTCTTAGATGTATCCGAAGAGTTTACCACATTGATTTATACCGCGTGGTTTATAAAGATTTTCTCTGCGCGGAGTTCCCTCTTCTCATCAGCGAGCGCAAATGTGTACGATTATACGTATATATATATATATATATGTGACTCGGAAATATCGGGTTGAATGTGCTTCATTTTTCTTTCGTACTGCTGCATCGCCAAACAATACACACAGAAATTATTTTCGCGACTTGCAACAAAACACGCACGACGCACGATATCTTTTTATAGCACGATACAACGGTGGTACAAAAATTATACCGCTGGATCTTCACTAGGATTTCAACGTGCCCGCTTTCTTTATGCCGCGCTTTCTTTGTCGCGCTATTCCGTTTATACGCTCGACTGCAGTTGCGAGCAAGAGTCGCGAGAGCGTAAAAAAAAATTCATAAATAGACACAAATTACAAGCAATTACAAAGAAAACAATAGATAGACATAAAGAGAATATCATCAGGCATATACGCACAGCATTATGTATAATAATAATTAACGAAAGAAAAATGCTCTCAAGCACTGCTGAGTCTTTGTCTCTCGATGTATCGGAAACTCATCGGCTTTGCGCGCGCGCGTGCATCTTGATTACTCTCACACTCAACTCTCAATTTCAACCGGACTGGCGTGACTGAGAATTTGCAACAACGGTCAACAACGGTGAAGCAAGAATGCGCGCGCGCGCGTGCGTTGAAGACTCTTTTTATCGCATGCTACATTGCGTAGAAGCGCGAAACGTCATGTGATTTTCAGACGGGATTGGGACGGGTCGCACTCACGGCTTACAGCTTGCTATCGCAAAATGAAATTGTAAAGTTGAACACATTGCGTCCTACCGATCATCACCGCCAGGATAATGCTGACCGCGCTGAAAAGTCCCAGCTCCCTCTTCAGCTCGATCTTCACGAGCTTCGTATTTTCCCTTTTCTGCGTCATCTCGCGGAGTCTCCCGTTCGCCGGCGAATCGATGAATGAAGGAAGAGAAGCGTGCTGCACACAAGCCCGTTCGCACTCGGCGGACAATGATTCAAAATTCAGTGACACATCGCTCCCGGACCCTGTTGGACTCTTTGCAGTCGCGGCGACGACAGCAGCAGCAGCGGCGATCGCGGCGGTGCGCGCCGCGGTAATGGCGATGACTGTTGCAAATCTTATCTTCGCTTCTGGACGATTATGATATCGTCGTGGTCGTCGTCGATGCTTCGCGCCTACGATCGTGGCAGACTCAACCGCGCGACCGGAGCCGTTAACGTTAACGTTTATCACCGTTGAAAGGTCCAGACCGCGATCGGAATGTTAGCAGGTCAGCTCGTCGATGATATTCTTTTATCGACACGCGTGATACATTGCTCCGATAAGAGGATACTCATCATCTTCGTTGCGAGGCCGGCTCGCGGTCGCTATCTTTAACGATCAATCGTTGTGAAACCGAATAGGAAGATCAGAAATTTGCAGAAATTGCCGGCGCGGAACAAGCGCGGAACCGCGCTGACCGCGCGGTGTTGTTTGAACCGGTGATTATCGTGCTCGCGAGCGTATTTGTTTCGCGGCGGTGTTAAACGACGAGTTGTTTGCCCGAAGTTCACGAGTGCGACCGCATCTCACACAGCGAAAGCAATCGGTGACATCTAATCTGCAGGATTCGTCGTCGAGTATCTATCACAAGTGTATCACAGTGTATCGTCGCAGCAGCAGCGGAAAGTAGATAGATAAGATAGCTGTTCGGTCTTCGCTGGTACATTCGTCTGGCACTTTGATATCGGAATCATGTTTGCTTTTCCTTCCCTTTTCTCTTTTGCAATTGCGTCAATGCTCTTTACCAAAAACGCCGACGAGCGTTTTTAGTAATTCATCCTTAGACTGTTGCAACAAGGTACCTCGATGAAAAACGCGCGAGTCACGTGAAACTGTAGCGAACAGACTTTTCATTCGAAACTGCAGCGGTAAACATGTTACAAGTAGATCAATCGTTCTTACGAACAATGGCCTAATTTACACAAATTGTTTAACACGTGCAATAATCTTTCTGTTGATATCGCCGGTGCGTGTAAACAACGGTATGTTACTCTGATATGCTATGAAGAAGGCATATCGTACTAATTGTATATACAACGCGTCGTTGAAATTAATAAGGATTTGGTGTTCTTTCTTCTCTCTTTTTTTTTTTTGTATAAAGGCAAACTTGGATCAAGAGATAAATTTTTTGCGTTGCCTCGGCTATTTATACGTAAATGCCACATACTCTGCAGGTGTTTTTGATAGTGATAATGACCTAAGAAGAGAACAAGTAAGTAAGTTAATACGTAAGTTAGTACAGCCAGTTCAGCAATAGAAAACAAACCCAATGTATAAAAATTTGGAGCCAAAATGGCGTTAAAAAGTGTACGTAGAACAACTTTCATAACGTATCTACACATTAAGTGCAATTTATCTAACCTTTTTGACAGATATGGGTGCGTGTAAACAATAAATATCGAAAAATTGTAATTCGCTTCATAAATATTAATATAAATTACAAAATGTGGCATTAAATTAAAATAAAAATATATTAAAATGACGTAAATAGGTGGGAAACGTGGAGTGCATGGAGATAAATGAGGTAAAAAAATAATTATACGAATGTGTGAATATATATATTTATAAATTAATAGATTATTATTAAATGTAATTGTATAGTTGTAATGTTTAAGTTTCGATACATCATAATATCATATTTATGGCATAATTCTTTGTAGTGGAGTCATTCTGCCAACATCGTTAACAATGGAATGAAGTCTGTGCAAGATTAAAGAGGAGTTTACACAAGGAAAATAGCAGAAGAAACAAATGGACGATAAAGAAATATCAGAGTAAGTAGTTAATATTCATATATATATATATATATGTGTGTATACATATAATAAAAGATTAATTATGTACGTGCTGTCTGTGACTGTGGATATTGTTGGGTCGATTCTTTCCTTTAATTCATTTTCTTGTTTCAGCTTCGCAGCATACCATGTGCTTGCAGAATATTTATAGTTGGAGAATAATCTCCTGTGAGGAAAAGTTGCCAAAGTGTAAGCCTTGATGCGCATCACTCATGCAGCATCATTCTTTGCACCGGAATCAATGTGCCATTATCGTTAGCTATGGAATGAAGTTTATACAACATGAAACAAGGAACATATAAAGAAGTAAAGGAACAAATATCAGATAAGTAATTTATATTTATATAAAGTAAAGCATTAAGCATCTATATGCTGCAAATAATTGCACATGTCAAGTTGATTGTTGCTTTGTAATCAGTCAATCAGTCGTTGCACCGCAGATGACAGATATATTTTTATATTTCATATATTAGATATAATTTCAAATTTTTCTTCACCAGCACATGGTAGGTTAACTGGGAGACTAAAATAACAAAATTAATTACAAAACAACAATCAACCCGACAACATGTGCAATTATTTGCAGCATATAGATGCTCAATACTTTATATACTGTATATAAATGTAAGTTATTTACCTGATAATTTGACTGTTCAACACCAAACTGTACATAATAATAGAAGCGCTGCGATGAGGTCTTATGTTAACAAGGCCAAAAAATATCAATAAAAACACTATTTAATATCATGAACAATTTTTCTATTTTATGTACAAAATATTTTATGTACATCATATCTTTGCGTTCTGAATGTACCGCGTTGTTGGAGCCAAAATGGCGGAGGATTGCGGTACTTAATAAATCTAGGGACTTCAGACGATCTGTGTGTACGAGCGCCATCTATATTGTTGATACAAAAGTATGTCAAGGCGGCGTTGTTCAGGCGTAAGACGTAAACCATCGACGAGGCAATATAAAGATTGTCAGCCCTGAGTAAATTTTTGTATTGCCCAAGGGGCAGTACAAAAGATAGATTCCCGATACCCCAAAAGATTCGGAGGTAATTGAAAAGCCATGATAATACCGACTGTACTAGCTACGCTTGACACAGCTGCCAACTATATTCGGTCCGCGGCGAGGGGATAGACACGCCCTGCTATTCGTGTTTTATCTCGTCGCTCCTACTCTCACGGCTCCCGCACGCCGCCAGCAATTGCTCGATCGCCAAGGTCGCGCTGTGGCCTAAGCGGCTGCGACGCCTCTTCATCTATCTCGGCGACAGTGGTGACAAGTCTTGGGAATTTTTCTCATATGGGAACTGTTGTGCGTACGCGTGATCATGACGTCAGAGCATTTCGACGCAAGCATTACCAGTCATGGATGTAAGCACAAACAGTAGGCGCAAATAGTGCCCGCGAAAGGTCCCGTGCATGTGACCGTTACAGTTGTTCCGCATTTTTTCCGCGAGTACTTAGGTTATATATTTATAATGTAAAATGTTATAATAAATAAATGTAACGATAAATGTTAGTGATAAGGTAAGAAAGAGATGCGATAATAAGTGCAATAGGAATAGTATATATAATATATCGGCTGCAGATACAAAAAAATTAAAAATTAATAAGTTTCAATATCATCATTTCTTATTTATATATAAATTACATTATATTAATTTATACTGTTAATATCTCCGCTTATACTGGGAATCGAGAGTCGAAATTTATGGTGGAAGTAGGGTTTTTCAAGCACTATATTTTGGAGCAAACAACAGGCCTGTATCTCTAGCCGTTTAGGAGATACTGAAGATTAAAGTTTTCCAATCCGTACCGTTGACATCTCCGCTTCTACTGGGAGTTGAGATTAGAAAGTTATGGTGGGTTGTAGGATTTTTACAGCATCATATTTTGGTGCAAAAACAGGCCTGTATGTCTAACCGTTTAGGAGATATCGAAGGTTAAAGTTTTCCAACCTTTCTGCGTTGATATCTCCGCTTCTACTGGGAGTAGAGAGTCGCCACTTACGGCAAAATGTAGGGTTTTGAGAGGACTTTAATTTGGTGCCAGAACCAGGCCTGTATCTCTACCCGTTTAGGAGATATCGAAGTTTAAAGTTTTCCAGCCTTTCTCCGTCGATATCCAGCCTTCCTCCGTCGATATCTCCGCTTCTGCTGGGAGTAGAGAGTCGTCCATGTAGTCGAAAATGTAGGGTTTTGAAATGTAGGGTTTTGAAAGGACTTTAATTTGGTGCCAGAACCAGGCCTGTATCTCTAACCGTTTAGGAGATATCGAAGGTTAAAGTTTTCCAACCTTTCTGCGTTGATATCTCCGCTTCTACTGGGAGTAGAGAGTCGCCACTTACGGCAAAATGTAGGGTTTTGAGAGGACTTTAATTTGGTGCCAGAACCAGGCCTGTACCTCTAACCGTTTAGGAGATATCGAAGTTTAAAGTTTTCCAGCCTTTCTCCGTCGATATCCAGCCTTCCTCCGTCGATATCTCCGCCTCTGCTGGGAGTAGAGAGACGTCCATGTAGTCGAAAATGTAGGGTTTTGAAATGTAGGGTTTTGAAAGGACTTTAATTTGGTGCCAGAACCAGGCCTGTATCTCTAACCGTTTAGGAGATATCGAAGGTTTAAGTTTTCCAACCTTTCTGCGTTGATATCTCCGCTTCTACTGGGAGTAGAGAGTCGCCACTTACGGCAAAATGTAGGGTTTTGAGAGGACTTTAATTTGGTGCCAGAACCAGGCCTGTATCTCTAACCGTTTAGGAGATATCGAAGTTTAAAGTTTTCCAGCCTTTCTCCGTCGATATCCAGCCTTCCTCCGTCGATATCTCCGCTTCTGCTGGGAGTAGAGAGTCGTCCATGTAGTCGAAAATGTAGGGTTTTGAAATGTAGGGTTTTGAAAGGACTTTAATTTGGTGCCAGAACCAGGCCTGTATCTCTAACCGTTTAGGAGATATCGAAGGTTAAAGTTTTCCAACCTTTCTGCGTTGATATCTCCGCTTCTACTGGGAGTAGAGAGTCGCCACTTACGGCAAAATGTAGGGTTTTGAGAGGACTTTAATTTGGTGCCAGAACCAGGCCTGTATCTCTACCGTTTAGGAGATATCGAAGTTTAAAGTTTTCCAGCCTTTCTCCGTCGATATCCAGCCTTCCTCCGTCGATATCTCCGCTTCTGCTGGGAGTAGAGAGTCGTCCATGTAGTCGAAAATGTAGGGTTTTGAAATGTAGGGTTTTGAAAGGACTTTAATTTGGTGCCAGAACCAGGCCTGTATCTCTAACCGTTTAGGAGATATCGAAGGTTAAAGTTTTCCAACCTTTCTGCGTTGATATCTCCGCTTCTACTGGGAGTAGAGAGTCGCCACTTACGGCAAAATGTAGGGTTTTGAGAGGACTTTAATTTGGTGCCAGAACCAGGCCTGTATCTCTAACCGTTTAGGAGATATCGAAGTTTAAAGTTTTCCAGCCTTTCTCCGTCGATATCCAGCCTTCCTCTGCCGATATCTCCGCTTCTACTGGGAGTAGAGAGTCGTCCATGTAGTCGAAAATGTAGGGTTTTGAAATGTAGGGTTTTGAAAGGACTTTAATTTGGTGCCAGAACCAGGCCTGTATCTCTAACCGTTTAGGAGATATCGAAGGTTAAAGTTTTCCAAGCTTTCTCCGTTGATATCTCCGCTTCTACTGGAGTAGAGAGTCGTCACTTACGGCAAAATGTAGGGTTTTGAGAGGACTTTAATTTGGTGCCAGAACCAGGCCTGTATCTCTAACCGTTTAGGAGATATCGAAGTTTAAAGTTTTCCAGCCTTTCTCCGTCGATATCCAGCCTTCCTCTGCCGATATCTACGCTTCTACTGGGAGTAGAGATTCGTCCATGTAGTCGAAAATGTAGGGTTTTGAAAGGACTTTAATTTGGTGCCAGAACCAGGCCTGTATCTCTAACCGTTTAGGAGATATCGAAGTTTAAAGTTTTCCAGCCTTTCTCCGTCGATATCCAGCCTTCCTCTGCCGATATCTACGCTTCTACTGGGAGTAGAGATTCGTCCATGTAGTCGAAAATGTAGGGTTTTGAAAGGACTTTAATTTGGTGCCAGAACCAGGCCTGTATCTCTAACCGTTTAGGAGATATCGAAGGTTAAAGTTTTCCAACCTTTCTGCGTTGATATCTCCGCTTCTACTGGGAGCAGAGAGTCGCCACTTACGGCAAAATGTAGGGTTTTGGGATGACTTTAATTTGGTGCTAGAACCAGGCCTGTATCTCTAACCGTTTAGGAGATATCGAAGTTTAAAGTTTTCCAGTCTTTCTCCGTCGATATCCAGCCTTCCTCCGTCGATATCTCCGCTTCTACTGGGAGTAGAGAGTCGTCCATGTAGTCGAAAATGTAGGGTTTTGAAATGTAGGGTTTTGAAAGGACTTTAATTTGGTGCCAGAACCAGGCCTGTATCTCTAACCGTTTAGGAGATATCGAAGGTTAAAGTTTTCCAACCTTTCTGCGTTGATATCTCCGCTTCTACTGGGAGTAGAGAGTCGCCACTTACGGCAAAATGTAGGGTTTTGAGAGGACTTTAATTTGGTGCCAGAACCAGGCCTGTATCTCTAACCGTTTAGGAGATATCGAAGTTTAAAGTTTTCCAGCCTTTCTCCGTCGATATCCAGCCTTCCTCCGCCGATATTTCCGCTTCTGCTGGGAGTAGAGAGTCGTCCATGTAGTCGAAAATGTAGGGTTTTGAAATGTAGGTTTTGAAAGGACTTTAATTTGGTGCCAGAACCAGGCCTGTATCTCTAACCGTTTAGGAGATATCGAAGGTTAAAGTTTTCCAACCTTTCTGCGTTGATATCTCCGCTTCTACTGGGAGTAGAGAGTCGCCACTTACGGCAAAATGTAGGGTTTTGAGAGGACTTTAATTTGGTGCCAGAACCAGGCCTGTATCTCTAACCGTTTAGGAGATATCGAAGTTTAAAGTTTTCCAGCCTTTCTCCGTCGATATCCAGCCTTCCTCCGTCGATATCTCCGCTTCTGCTGGGAGTAGAGAGTCGTCCATGTAGTCGAAAATGTAGGGTTTTGAAATGTAGGGTTTTGAAAGGACTTTAATTTGGTGCCAGAACCAGGCCTGTATCTCTAACCGTTTAGGAGATATCGAAGGTTAAAGTTTTCCAACCTTTCTGCATTGATATCTCCGCTTCTACTGGGAGTAGAGAGTCGCCACTTACGGCAAAATGTAGGGTTTTGAGAGGACTTTAATTTGGTGCCAGAACCAGGCCTGTATCTCTAACCGTTTAGGAGATATCGAAGTTTAAAGTTTTCCAGCCTTTCTCCGTCGATATCCAGCCTTCCTCCGTCGATATCTCCGCTTCTGCTGGGAGTAGAGAGTCGTCCATGTAGTCGAAAATGTAGGGTTTTGAAATGTAGGGTTTTGAGAGGACTTTAATTTGGTGCCAGAACCAGGCCTGTATCTCTAACCGTTTAGGAGATATCGAAGGTTAAAGTTTTCCAACCTTTCTGCGTTGATATCTCCGCTTCTACTGGGAGTAGAGAGTCGCCACTTACGGCAAAATGTAGGGTTTTGAGAGGACTTTAATTTGGTGCCAGAACCAGGCCTGTATCTCTAACCGTTTAGGAGATATCGAAGTTTAAAGTTTTCCAGCCTTTCTCCGTCGATATCCAGCCTTCCTCCGTCGATATCTCCGCTTCTGCTGTGAGTAGAGAGTCGTCCATGTAGTCGAAAATGTAGGGTTTTGAAATGTAGGGTTTTGAAAGGACTTTAATTTGGTGCCAGAACCAGGCCTGTATCTCTAACCGTTTAGGAGATATCGAAGGTTAAAGTTTTCCAACCTTTCTGCGTTGATATCTCCGCTTCTACTGGGAGTAGAGAGTTGCCACTTACGGCAAAATGTAGGGTTTTGAGAGGACTTTAATTTGGTGCCAGAACCAGGCCTGTATCTCTAACCGTTTAGGAGATATCGAAGGTTAAAGTTTTCCAGCCTTTCTCCGTCGATATCCAGCCTTCCTCCGTCGATATCTCCGCTTCTACTGGGAGTAGAGAGTCGTCCATGTAGTCGAAAATGTAGGGTTTTGAGAGGACTTTAATTTGGTGCCAGAACCAGGCCTGTATCTCTAACTGTTTAGGAGATATCGAAGGTTAAAGTTTTCCAACCTTTTTCCGTTGATATCTCCGCTTCTACTGGGAGCGGAGGGTCGTCACTTACGCCAAAATGTAGGGCTTTGAGAGGACTTTAATTTGGTGCCAGAACCAGGCCTGTATCTCTAACCGTTAGGAGATATCGAAGGTTAAAGTTTTTCAACCTTTCTCCGTTGATATCTCCGCTTCTAGTGGGAGCAGAGTGTCGTCACTTACGGCAAAATGTAGGTTTTTGATTGGACTTTAATTTGGTGCCAGAAATAGGCCTGTATGTCTAACCGTTTAGGAGATATCGGAGATTAAAATTTTCAACTTGTACCGTTGATATCTCCGCTTCTATTGTGAATTGAGTGTCGAGATTTAGGGCAAAAGCGTGTACCTGTTTTTTGAGTCGTTTATGAGATTCCGATGATTACATGTTTAAATTTAAATAAATTTTAATTTAATTCTTTAATTTTAATGTTGATATCTTCGCTTCTACATGGAGTTGGAAGTCGATGTTTATGGTGTGAATAGGGTTAATATAGGATTATGTTGTGGCGAAAGCGCGTTCCTAGGTTTTGAACCGTTTCCGCGAAGAAACTGGTCGGAGGACGTTCGCAGCCGTGGTGGAATTTGACGTTCGCGTTCGCAAGGGCCTAATATTTTACTCGCGAAGGGACGTCATCGTCCTTCTTTTCACAACGGTGTCGGATGTTTAGCTCCTTTCTTTCTAATTTTCTGCGACAACAAGACCGCGTCGGGGCCCTAACGGGGCATGTTCGCTTATAACTAGCGTTTATCTGAAGAGCGCTTCTCGGAATATTCTGCTCGAAGGGTTAGTCCGCGATAGAAAGTTTCTGCGATCGGAGACCGCTTTAGTTTAAAGTTAAATTGTAGCAAGAGTATTGTTATCGGGCAGCTCTGATGCGGGCTGCTGGCATCAATCTGTGACGTCTACCGCGCGCTTTTGCGATTACCTGTAAATTCAGTGTTCTCGATTGCTCGCGTGATTTCAGGTGGCCATAATATGGGGATAATACGTGGCAATGTGTGGCAATAATATATAGCAGTAATATACGGCAACAATTATGGCAACAATATATCGAACAATATATGGCAATAATATATAGCTATAATATATGGCAATAATTCATGGAATATATTTTCGTTATAAATGTCAATGCAAATTTGCGGCATGCACAATATAATAATAAAAGAGCTCTCTGTAAGTATTGAGTCAAACGCTCACCAATGATGATGTTGGTAATGTCCCGTTGCCAATGTCCCAACCAGGGTCTACCAATGTTCTTCCATGTCCGCTACCGCTCTCCATGTCGCTCAGCATTCATCTTGCAGCGGCGTCCCACGGTGATTGCTACACTTTCATGACGCGGTCGATATTTGTATTAGAGCGGCGATATTTGCGTCAAATAACGAACGTTTTATGTCGACATCGGTGGAAACTTTTTATGCGCTGCGAAACGGACTTTATAAACTCGATCGGCAAAGAGCAAAAACTGTGTGAAAATTTATGGACTCGTCCAACGGACTTTTACGGCGCTTTTCGCGATTGCATCGGAAAAGTCACGAAAATGCGGTATTATCGATATCTACGAGTGCAATATTCACGAATGCACGTGAGGAAAGATTAGACAATCAAAAACCGGTCGCTTCAAGGGAACGCAAAAATAGAGAAGCGGGGCAACGTTTTCACGCATGATAGTTCCGTCACGACGAAGCTTACGTTCGCGATACTTTGGCGAAATGAGAATTTAAGTCTTCTTTGTTGGAGCACGGGTAAAAATGCGTATTTTGATAACCGCGGTCGCGATATTCAAAGGCACGCGAGCGAGGATACCTCAAGCTCGGCGTGCGCTTGCGCAATCTGTGCGCGCATTATACGCTACTCGAGACAATAGGGATCGTGATGAATGGACAATATTGCCATATAATTCTACAGCCTGTTTTGCAAATAAAAGAAAAGCAGCAACGGTATCGGCATTTATGCGTATGAATATATTTTACACGGACAATTGAATATTGTCAAATAATTATATCGTTAAATAATTCTGCGGCCCGCTTGAAAAATAAAAATAAAGCAGCTGATGACGATTTCGTGTTTGTACATCGCGGTTGTACAGAATATTTCTTATTCAGATGACTGAATATCAATAGAGAATCATTCACTATTTTAAATCTCGTATGTAATGCAGGATATCGCGATCAAATAATTCCCTAATTGTTTCGAGCAATGTATTGAATTCAACGTCACAAACACACACATGCAAGAATCTATTTGCAATTCGCATTGACTTGAACGATATTTCATCTGGTCACACCATATCCGTCATGCGGAATTTTGTTTTTCTTTTTATTTTGCATTTACTCACCGAAACGACTTGCAGTCAGAGCCGGCCACGTTCCGCTTCAACTCTGTAAACAAAAAATTCACATTCGTTTATGAGATCAGACCAACGAGTGCGGGCGAGTAAAATTGTAGTTTACCCTTTGCGATCGTAATTCAAGTCGAGTCGGAAATTATATCCCAGCTCTAGATCGCCAAGAGTCAAACAGAGGATTATAGTAAATTTGTAAACTTACCTTCAAGCCGACTCTGCTTGGCCCGAACCGAATCCTTCGGTGCGGCACCCGCGTCCGCCGAATTGCTGTTGTTTTCCGCACAACTGAAACAGAAAAATAATTTCCCGGTTAATAACCTGCGGTAGAGAGAGAATATCTTGGATCGGGCGAATCGAAAATACGGAAATATTTTGATGTGGGATTTTTATCTCAATATTTATATTTCAATATTGAAGATTTAAATGAGACATGAAACTTTCAAGAGAGCTGATGAGGAACAAGTTGCAAAGGCAAAAGATCGTAAAGGGTTGAACACAGATGTATAGGAAACTTGTAAACTTTACCTTTCCGATCGACGCTCCCGAACCGGATCCACCGGTACGGCATCCGCATCTGCCGGATTGTTGTTACTTTCCGCAACAACTAAAACAGAAATGTAGTTTTCCCAGTTGATAATCTGTGGTGGAGAGAGAATATCTATGATCGAGGTAAATCGGAAATACGGAAATATTTTGATATGGGATATTTATCTCAATATTTTA